>NW_013667010.1:202935-207855 GCF_000517525.1 Limulus polyphemus | reverse complement strand
CTCTTAACAGGGAGCTAGCTAGCTTTGTCTTTCGTTATTCACCAGCCACACACGCCGAGTTTTTCCACGATGAAGTTATATAATGTTTTCGTTAAAGTACTAATGTTCGATGAGAATCCACTGAAGTTAAATGATTTGTAATGTTCGAATTATGTAAAAGTTCGTGGTCAAATATCTGAAGCTTTGCGATTGACAAGCGTTACAACAATCACAGTTATAGTTTCCGAAGTTTATAGCACACTGAATATAGCAAACTAATAATATATACTCGTTTTTGGCACGGCGCGTTGGTTATATTTATAGGTGTGTGGAGAGTTTCTAGAAAATTCAGATTATGTAACAATACAAAGCTACATTAAGCGTTTATGTACACACATATATATTGTTAATTTTTACACTCGAGAATATTCTACAACTTTAGAGAATAGGCGGGAGTTTCGCAATATATTTTTAACACTATAAGCTATGCATATTTCTAAATATAAACTTAATCTAAACAAACGTTGATATTAAAATAAATATATAATAATAAATCCGTCACAACTCCTTCATTAGAGAATTAAAAATTGGTGTTAGAAAATTTTTAACAAAGATATTATATATATATATATACAATGACAACAATACATTATTCAAAAGATTACAATACTTCAATAATCATGACAGTATACAACACAATTAATACAAATAATCTTATGATCATGAAATTATATAGTACGTGAAAATGCATCAGCACAAATGTTATCAACCCCTTTGATTGTTTGTTTTGAATTTCGCGCAAAGCTGCACGAGGGCTATCTGCACTAGCCGTCCCTAATTTAGCAGTGTAAGACTAGAGGAAAAGTAGCTAGTCATCACCACCCACCGCCAAATCTTGGGCTACTCTTTTACCAGCGAATAATGGGATTAAACGTCAAATTATAACGTTCCCACGGCTGAAATGGCGAGCATGTTTTGTGTGACGGAAATTCGAAGATTGCAAGTCGAGCGCTCTAACAACCCCTTTGATGGATTATCTCCAAATAATACTCTTGTAGTAATAAACTGCAATTGAACAGTATTATGTTTTTTTGTTTTCTTTCTTTCTTTCTTCTTTTTTTCTTTTTCTTTCTTTTTTTTATATTAGAAATCCTATAGTGGGCAAAAATACTGAGACCGTGTTCTCAGGATGGAACTTAAGTTCTTTAAAAGGTGGGATAGGTTTCAGAGGAGCAACAGGAATTTCCTGGTTAGGCTTTTCGACCAACTTACAGGTATGACAAGTTTTACAAAACTGATGGCCCGGCATGGCCAGGTGGTTAGGGCAGTCGACTCGCAATCTGAGGGTCGCGGGTTCGAATCCCCGTCACACCAAACATGCTCGCCCTTTCAGCCGTGGGGGCGTTATAATGTGACGGTCAATCCTACTATTCGTTGGTAAAAGAGTAGTCCAAGAGTTGGCGGTGGGCGGTGATGACTTGCTGCCTTCCCTCTTGTCTTACACTGCTAAATTAGGGACGGCTAGCGCAGATAGCCCTCGTGTAGCTTTGTGCGAAATTCAAAAACAAAACAAAACATACAAACAGAACAAACAAAAACAAAACTGAGAAACGTCTTGCTTAATTTTTGGCCAAAAGAAATGTCTCATAATTTTGTCACATGTCTTGTTGATACCTAAATGACCTCCCATGGGGAATTCATGGGCAACTTTCAATATTTCAGAACGATGTGCTTTGGGCACAACGATTTGATAAACATAGCCCACCCCTCTGAAGCTGGCGCATCTAGGTGGTCTCCATTTCCGCATAAGCACACCATTTTTGAAAAAATATCCATTTGGAACTTTCTCCAGTTCATCCTTTGGGGGTGCATATCTAAATAGTGAAGAGATCTACAGATCTTTTTCTTGCTCAGCGATCAGTTTACTTTTAGTAAATGGAACTTCACTAGGTGAATCAGATCCCTCATGTCCGTAATTGTCACTCACCGAGGTATTGTCAGTAGAACAATCATCCAAAAGATCCCTGTCGGATCCAAAAAATATTTGAGACAAATCTATAATATCGTCCTCTGAATCCATGACTATCATTTATTTTTGGCTTAATTTATTAGCCTGAGCTCGACTCACAGCACATCGGGATTCTCCTCAATGACAACATCATCCTCAGATGAAACAGTGATCAGCTCTCTAACCATTTTGGGTTCGGCAACAACTCTTCCCCCAGCCAAATTGTTTCCATCAACAATGATACACCCTTAATTGGCAGAGTAGGTCTTATCCCAACCAAAACTGGTCCCGAAACTAGGTCTGATGCTAAAGAAATGTTATGAAGAGGAACATTAACAGAGCCACCCACAATACCTTGAGCAATAACAGACTCGCCAGTGGCAGAACTCGAATCTAAAGGCAATATCCCTTCTAACAACAATGCCAGAGTCGTCCCAGTATCACGTAGTATACGTATGGGTATGGGATTGGCAGTGTCATTTGTCAAAGACATAGAACCAACAGACACAAAAGGTCTAAATTCCTCTCTGATTACATAAGCCTTAATATCAGTGGCCAAATCAACAACATCAAGTGATCTGGTGAAACTACGTTCAGATGTGGACATAAACGCATTGGGTGTTGCCTCCTTTTCTTTTTTCGTCTTCAAACCCCAACAATCGGACATAACATGACCAGGTTTACAAAAATGGCAGACAGGCCTTGATAGCTTTGATGAAGTTTTAGCCCGACTGTATGAAGATTTAGAACTAGAGGAGCTGGATTTTTTTAGAAGGATCCTCAACTTTAGTGGATTGGACCGATACAGGCTTTTGTTGAGATGGTAGAAATTTATTTTATGAAAAGTGGTTTTATGTGTTAAAGTGTAGTCATCGGAAAGAGCGGCTGCTTCCTGTAGTGTTTCAACTTTCTTTTCATCCAAGTAGGATTTGAGGTCGTCACGTGTACAACGTTAAAATTTCTCGATTATACGTAATTGTCTTAGTTTGTCGAAACTGTTGCCAATATGCATAGAATTACACCATCGATCAAAATAAACATCTTTTTCGTGGGCAAATTCCATATAAGTTTGATTATCTTGTTTGTGATAATCTCGAAACTTTTGACGATAAGCCTCTGGTACTAACTCGTGTGCTTTGAGAATAGTCGCTTTCACCTTATCATAATTCTTACAATCTTCTAGAGAGAGAGCGGCATAAGCTTCTTGTGATTTACCAGTTAAAACACTTTGTGATGATAATGACTATTTTTCGGTGGGCCATTCCATGGTTTGGGTAACCTTCTCAAAATGTTGAAAATATTTATCAACTTTATTTTCATTAAATGGTGGTACTTTAGCATATCGATTAAGTTCAAAGATGTCATTTGGCCTTGGTCGATCGGTGTTGAGCCCAATTTCCATTTATTTCAGTCTAATTTCTTTTTCGGCGTCAATGTAAGCTTGTTCTTTCTCGGCTTCGATTCGAGCTTGTTCAAGCTCGATTTGTTTGAAATTTAGCTGGATGTCTAATTTATCTTTATCACTCAATCCCGCTTGGCTAATAGGGACACTAGAGTATTCCTTTAATGCTTCCTCAGGCAACAAATCATCATCAACTAGTATTTCGATAATATGCTTTTTTAGTTCATTTTTGCTCATTGATCTTTTAACTTATAGTTCTAAAACTTTGGAAATTTCTAGCAATTCATTTTTGTTATATTTTTTAGTTTTTAGAGGGAGGGTGATTCAAGACAATCTTGATAATCAGACATGATCAGATCTTGTTGGCACTGATAAATATAAATTCAATTGTGATATAAATTTTAATTTATATTGAATTTTATCTCTGATTCAGATTTCGGACACAAGCCCCCAGTTTATTATGTTATTTATTATAATTTCGAATGGTCTGATATTGAGTTAGTTGATAATTTAAATTTAGTAGTTAAATTGTACTTTGGATTTCGCAATCAAGTAAAAGCCGATATATTGCCAGTTTATGATATTTGCCAACAAGATTGATACACACAGTGTTCTTTTTTAACACAAATATGTTTTAATATATACACAACAATCCCATTTACAACAACAGTTATTACAAATAGTTGGTACCCACAATGATTTATGTACAAGTATTTTACAAACTTACAAGCAATATAAAGTCTTCTTTCTAGTCTGAAACTTTTTTCGATATCTTATCGAGGGTTCACGATGAGCGAGTTAATTACGAGTTGATGTAGGTACAATTCGTTATTCATCAGCCACACTCGCCGAGTTTTTCCACGATGAAGTTATATAATGTTTTCGTTAAAGTACTAATGTTCGATGAGAATCCACTGAAGTTAAATGATTTGTAATGTTCGAATTACGTAAAGGTTCGTGGTCAAATATCTGAAGTTTTGTGATTGACAAGCATTGCAACAATCACAGTTATAGTTTCCGAAGTTTATAGCACATTGAATATAGCAAACTAATAATAGATACTCTCTTTTTGGCGCGGCGCGTTGGTTATATTTATAGGTGTGTGGAGAGTTTCAAGAAAATTCAGATTATGTAACAATACAAAACTACATTAAGCGTTTATGTACACACAATATATTGTTGATTTTTACACTCGAGAATATTCTACAACTTTAGAGAATAGGCGGGAGTTTCGCAATATATTTTTAACACTATAAGCTATGCATATTTCTAAATATAAACTTAATCTAAACAAACGTTGATATTAAAATAAATATATAATAATGTTACGACAGCGAAAGTCACGTGACGCTGGTAACACGTGATGAATTTCTCGAATGATCATGAATTTCCTAGTGTTTTCTGGACGCCCCTTTTGGTATATAAGCCTGTGAGATGATTGATTGAAGAGATATAGATATATGTTGAAGTGATAGACAATTGAGTCAAGCGAACAGGAGGCACCGTAAGTAAAGTGTGTGAATCACTGTGA
>NW_013667010.1:201054-202439 GCF_000517525.1 Limulus polyphemus | reverse complement strand
AGTGACTGTGGAAATTATGTGTATTACAAAGTTGTATCGAGAAAGAATAAATTAGTTTTAATCAAGAAGAGACTTGTATCGCTGAGGTTCCTCGGAAATAATTTATACCGGAAATTAACAAACAAGCAGATACGTAACAATAATAAATCCGTCACAGAGTATTTTACACTAATCTGTAAAGTATGTTATACTTATGGCTAGTTTACAAAGACAAGCTGGAAATAAAAATAAATAAATAAAAATGTTAGTCAAAGTTCAGTAAACAAATTTACTTGCTATCTTTGTTTTTCACAATACATAGAGCCCCCAGTGGCACAGTGGTATGTCTGCGAAGTTACAATGCTAGAAACCGAATTTTGATACCCGTGGTGGGCAGAGCAGAGAAAACCCATTGTGTAGCTTTGCGCTTAACAACAAACAAACAACACATAGAGCAAGTACATAGTTTCAAGCCATGTATCTATGGGGTGTATAGTGAACAAAATATTCTTGATGATCAGAATTTATTTATGATATCAAATACTGCCCGAATTAACGGAACACACAGATAACAGTATAGCCAAGACATACAATATTGTATATAACGCTTTTCTGAGTCACTCTAAAATTCACAGTTTTGTTGTCGAGGAAACTAAAATACTTAGTAAAATTACTTAAAAACGTTTATAGTTTTCAAACTTCATAAAATGAAAGATTTTAAATAACAAAAGAGATGTATAAAACTTTGAATTCATAAGTCTTATCATGACTCTATTATTAAAGACAACTTGCTATTTACTAAGTTTGGTTTTATTAAAAAAAGATTGAAACTAATAATAAAAATAAGCTCTTCTAAAGCACGTTGAGTGTCTAATCAAATAAAACAACATTTTAGTGTTATAAGATCGTTTATTTCTAGTATTATTATGTCTTCTATACACCAATATGCACTACATTAGGCATTCACAACCTGGGGTACATGTACCCCCAGGGGTACAGTCGCACTTCTCAGGGTCTGAGAGTATAACCATGGTTTACACTTTACATGGTGTTTTAATCTACAGTCAGACAAAGAGAGCAAAGTAGCTCACATAAATATACACACACACATATATATATATATACACATATAAGTTCAGTTTATCGATGTTATCAATACTATAAGATCCTTATGCAGTCCACACATACAGATTTCATAATAAAATAATATAAAATCAATATAAATTTATCAATTTTTGATCCTTAAGTTTTAGGGGTACATGGGAACCTGTCAGAATGCCCAAGGCCAAGGGGTACAGAGGAACAAAAAGGTTGGGAATCCCTGCACTACATAAATTAAAAGACACTCCACTTGTTGTCAGCTGCATGACCATTATTATTTATCAACCGTTGGTAACAAAAATACT
>NW_013667010.1:186759-200821 GCF_000517525.1 Limulus polyphemus | reverse complement strand
TGCGACCCTCAGATTGCGAGTCGAGCGCCTTATCCACCTGGCCATGCCAGGCCTTTGTCTGCTGACTGAGTCCCCACAAAAACTGTAGCGGCATTACGTCCTTACCTACTACTGTTAGGTGCTAAAGATTCTCAAAACTATTGTAAAAAGCACCTTTAACTAGAGCCCCTCGGTGGCTTAGCGATAAGCTCAAGTGCTTAATACGCTAAATATGGGGATCGATACCTGTGGTGGGTAAAGAGCAAATAGCCCACTGTGTAGCTTTATGTTTAAATACAAATTTAGAAACTTCGATCTAGGATTTAAAAAGTAATGATTGAAATTCGTAAGTATGTTTCTTTATATAATCAATTACGATACTAGGGGGCGGTAAAACAAAATATGGATACATCTCTAAATTTTGTGAGTGTATTTAATATTACTTGTGTTTGAGGGTATAGAAACAATATAGTTATTAAATCTAAAAGGATGCAAAGTTATAGGAGATAGATAATTAGCAATTATCACTGTTTTGATTTTGTATATAGTCATGATAACATCTTGTGTAATGAAGAAACTAGGTAATTTGTCTTATTTGGTGCAAATACACTGTATCATACAGTGCTAGATGTAGGCGTAATGGCTTTCAGTTTCAGAAAAGTTACATAATATTCAATAATTCAGTGGTTTTTATGAGGAACCATGTGACTTATTTTCAAAAATAAAAAACACCTTCCAAGAAACATAGCTAAACTACATTGCTTATAAGTTTACGTAACCATATTTATTGCACGAATACTTTCACATTTTGGGAATATTTCTTGATAGTGATATTATATGGCGTACTGTTGTGTTAATATTATTATTAATAATACTATTGGCAGAATGGCGACTAAATACTTAAAATAATGATTTTTGGCCAAATTCAACACTTTCCGAAAAATTGGGGTGGGTGGGTGGGAGGCGCTTATTTATTTTTAATTTAATCTTACCTTTTATCACTAACCCTAATATTGGCATGGAAGAACCTGACTTGAACTTAGAAGGCTGTGAATCCCAATGTACCAACGTTTTTATCCCCCCCCCCCAAAAGGATTATACACAGTGCTAAATACAGTAAATTGAAGAATATAATAGCGCTACCTAGAACTATAAGTATAAGTAATTTAATTTTTAATTAGTCACAACATGCTGCTATTAGTCACTGAATGTATAATAATAATAAATATAAACATTCTGAGGCATTGATGCCATACTACTGGTTGGTGGGTACAAAAAACAGTCATTTGTTTAATAAGCCTAATGTAATAAAATAAGTATGTATCCTCTAACACAGTTTAATTATTAACCAAATGTGCACATGATCAGTCCATTGGACTGACCTTTTACTGAAGGATGAATGTTGATTATAATTCTGAACTTACTACATGCATCCACTTGAAATATGTGTGAAATGTACAAGTCTGTTGTATGCAGAATATCAGGTGTGTTACAAAAGTATTTGTACTCAAGATAAGTCTCTGAGTTGGTGATGTCCACCTGATTCAGACTCTGAGAAGTCATGAGTGCAAAATGATGTTTGTGTGAAGAATAAAATTAGTTTAGTCCATTGTATGGTTAATATACTGCATTTGAATAACCCTTAAAACCTTCATATAGGGATGTAAGATTTAAATGATAGATTATTGATAACTTGTTTAACTTTACGTCACCAGGTTAGGTGACATAATTGGATTGATTTGTGGGATAATTTTAATGATAGAGAAGAGCTGTTTGGATGACAGTCTCAACTTAACCAGGTTGGAGAATAGTGTGTTAGAGGAAACCTTAAATGACTTCATCGAGGAATATTTAAATTGAAATATGTTAGAGATGAGGGTACTTTTTAACCATTGGAGGATTTTCAATTGGTTTACAAAAGATTTGAAACATTTAAGCTAGTTTACTGTAAGTGAAGGGGTAAACAAAAAAACTTAGTATTTTTGACACTTGTACAGATGTTGAGTACATTATACTAAAATAATTTTGGAGCCTTTCCACATTGTTGTAGTCCATGTGTTGCTATGTATGATTATGCTGTTATTAACAACCATGCATCTTTACAATAGCCCTGCAGGTAGTTTCCATTTCAAAAGGCTTTGTTGTAAAGTTGTCATATCTGAAGCACACCACACCTCTCTGCTTGCTTTCCATAGTCCATTTATTGTATGTAGACAAATGTTTCCTAGTGCCAATTTCAATGGTCTGATGACACAGAAATCCATAGGTTCTGTGTCCAATGAGTTGATTGTTATGTCTTCACATGGGATAGCATGAATACACATTTCATTCTCCAGCTGCTTGGGGTATGAGATGGTTGAATGGGAGATATGACTGAAAGCCTTATCTTGATTAACTCGTATATTGTTTGCCTCATATCCAGATGCAGATCCTCTTTGATTATGCTAGATACTGTTGACTAGGGCACATGGATGGCTTTTGCCACAGATCTTTGTTTTTATGGATCACATTTTAAATTTTAATTTCTCTAGTTGGAGTATGACTTGTTGCAGATCTGTTTCTTTGTTTTTCAATATCATTAAGAAGAAAGGATATTTCCATCTTGGAAATTCTAAGTCCTTGAACTGAATGCACCTTTTTGATCTAAATGTATGAATATTTTGCATTGGAAAGGGCTGGTACATATCCTTCTCAAAAGCAATCAGTTTTTTGTGGCATAACACTTCCTATAAAATGGCAAGCAATGTTAAAATTTAGTTCTTATCAATGCCATTCCACTGCAACTTTTTTATTGGCTGCGGTTGTAACATGGCTTGCTTATTTGCATATTCAAAATAATTTTAATATAACGTACTCAACTCTCTGTACTAGAAGAATTTGTAACAGATTATTTAAACTAGAATCTTTGGTTGCTCATAGCAAGTTTAAGATAATTTGGTATTACTGAATCATGGTTAAAATGATGAGTACAATAATGTAAGCTTGAAAGGTTTTAAGATGTTTGCAGAGACAGCGTAAATAATATAGGAGAGGAATTATTATTTTTTTGTCAGAAATAATTAGGGCTTTTGTTTTTCAGTGCTTATTGACTTTGGAATTTTTGGTGTCTTGAAAATTTTGTTTTGAGCTTTCACTTTTTGTATACTGTATGAGATCCACACACACACCACCCCCACCCCTTATCTGCACAGGGTCTACTTTAATTTATATTAAATGATTTGTTATAGGTATAAGAATTACTTCCATGTAAAACCTTTGCTACCCCTTCAGAAATTGTGGTGCTTTTAAAGAAGAAAGCAATGCTAGATTCAAGTTGAGAAGGAAGGAGCTGAGGGATATCGCGTAACTAATTGTACTGAATTATTGTGAACTACAATGTTTTTCTTGTGTTTATTGATTAAACCAAGAATGAGAAGCTTTAGAAATCATCTGTAAGAGATGTGACATTTTAGAGATGGCTAATAACATAGAGAGTGTATGTATATGAATTGGGTTGTTAAATGATAGGAAAGGGGAAAAAATGTTTATTGGAATTTTCTGTTGGCCACCTGATCAGAAAATTGAAACTGTTAGGAATATTTACATGAAGATTGCTGTTGCTGCTAACAAAAAAGGCTTAATGTTATGAGAAACCATAATTTTAGAGATGTATACTGCATTAACTTTATCAATATGAAGTTAGTCAGTTCAACCTATGTTGAAACCATGAAACTATACATACTATATAAATGAATCTACTAATTGAATTTTCACAAAATTTAGAAAGCTTGTAAACATGACAAGTCTGTTTTACACAAATAATCAGAATTTTTAATAAAGTATTTTCGTTAAACATTTGTCTGTGAATTTAGGAAGCCTTTACTGGGTCAGTTTGAGTGAAAGGTGATCTTTATGCTAAGAATAAAAATACTTATATCTATGTTACAGTTTTCATATTTCATTTGCATAAGTTCTAGAATCTCCTAAATGAATATTAAAAGTTTTTCTCCTTTATTTTTCTACCCTAACACTAACTGTACCAAAATTATCAACTTACAATGAAATGAAAAGTTTAAAAATATGAAACAAAATGAATAATATCTTTTTTTTCTTTTTTGAATGCATAGTTGTCTTGAGAAATCTTGGCAATTTCAACTGTTAACCTTTTCACATTTGTTTTCTTTTAATTTTATGGTTTTGTTGCTTCTACTTTGAACCACTGTTTCCTCCATCAAAAGCAGTAAATGGTCATTAGATGTTTCTTGTAGACCTTATGTAAACATCCTGTGGTTTTTGCACTCATTGGTACAACTGCTGTAAACCTCAGTGAACCAAACAAACTGGGTCTCCAAAAATAATTCATGTTCCTTTCAAATATGCATTTTAGAACAAAAACTGTCAGTTACTAGAATAGAATGTCCCAAACACTACTGTAATTTATCTGGCTTTCTAAATAAGATATTAATAGGGTAAAAAATTCCATTAGCTTCCCATCCAGTAAAACCATAATCACATGACAATACATTTCTATGAAATGAATACTTTCCCTGTAAAATTCAAAAGGACATTTTAAGATTCATATAGAGGAGAAACTGCTCTTTTAGTTGCTTTTAACATATCTATCAACCATGTAAAGGTGATTAGAAAACAATCTTGAAAGTCAGAAAGTAAGAGGGCTTTGACAAATCTATTGATATCTTAGCAAATAAAGAAGGCAGGAAGTTCAAATCTTAAATTTTTGCATGTAAGTATGTATGGTTTGTGTTGCTAATTGGTTGAAAACAGTAGCAACCTATGTTAGAAGTTAGAAAATTTTGAAGTGAAGAATTCAGAGTTCATAAGTGTCACTTGACACAGAAAAATAAAAATTGAAAATTGTAAGTATTTCTTTTGGGTGATGAGGTTGATACTGACCTAGGGTTGTTTCGGGTTGGTTTCATGGTCGAGGGAGTTGAGTGCATGCGTTGGACTTCCCTCAGATTCCGGATGACACATCCCTAGATTCCTGGCATTAGGCTACCCTGTGATTTCGTGAAATAGGATGTTAGGTTCACTCTTGACTCTGGGACTTGAGTTAAAGATGGTATGATCGTCATCCTATTCTCGCGAGAATGTCGGTACCCAGCAAGTGAGGTTTGGATGTAGTTGACTTACTGAGTACAGTCTATCACACTCTAGCCACTCTACACCATGGAACACATCCTCACTTGCCCACTTTCTTTGTGGGATTGAGTGATTCTGATTTCTGTTTAAGATCACATTGCTACACTATCCTCTCCCATGTGGATGTGCTCCCTTTAATGATCCTCCTGATCATGTCAGTGTTTCATGGTGAAGAGATACCTGACTGAAATATGGTGCAATACCCCTTCTCAGATCATCTGATCCATTCCTTCCATTTCAGGAATGTCTTTGGTGTTTCCGGGGGATATGCCTGTGCTACTCTCTCACCGGTTCTTCCTCCATTTCAACGTGGGATTTAAGCTAATCTTGTGAGTGGAGGGAGAGTACTTTATTGGAAGCTATAATTTTCCTAAATTAAAATATATTTCCAATGGGTACTTCCCTCCTGTCAAACTTCCCACCCATCCTCCCCACAATTTTCCGATACTTGTGTCTTCTGCCAAACTTCGAAGTGATAGTACGGTAGTAGCACGTAGAAGGAGTAACATGTGTCACATTATAGTAGTGCTCTCCTATTGGTGGAGAGGTGAGCATGATGATTTGCGTGAGAGATGTGTTGGAACTGTGGATTCAAACAGAGGGAGGATGAAGGCATGTGGCATGCGTTTCTGAAAAAGTTTGCATATAGATTGCAGTACAAAATGAGAAAAGTTTAAATCTTGTTAGAAGAGGGAGAGTACCTATCAAAAATACATTTTCATTTAGGAAAATTATAACTTTCAAAAAAATTTTATAAGGTTACTCACAATGGGTTAATTATTAAGTTGTATTTGTAGGAAATTCAGGATGAACTCAAAAGTATTCAAAATTGGTGTTAAGATAGAAAACAGTGGGTTGTAATAAACTGATGCCTTTCTAATTGGGAAAACATGACTAATAGAGTCCCTTAAGGGTTTGTCTTGGGACTATTTCTTATTAGTGTCTATGCCAATAATATGGATTACTGCATAAGCAATAAGATTTCTAAATATGCTGATGATATTAAAGTGGTTGGTAAGGCTGATTCTTTGGAAAATCATTTCTTAATTATTTCACTGTCCCATGAGCACATATAAGTCCCCCTTTATAGTATTTTCATGTAAGTTTGGAATTTTGTACCACAATGAAGAAAGGGTATCCCTCATTACATATTTCACAGAGATTATCAGTTTCAAGTTTTAGATAAGTAATGATGTATTAATATATGTGTCTCTTTGTTTTTAATATATTTAAAAATAAACCTTGCACTGAGAGAGTTATCTGTAAACAAAGCAGTGAAATAATTAACTCAGTCATAACTGGAGCTTAGCCTGTTGTTAACAAATCTTTAGCTTGTATCCTCTTATTATATTGGCTTCAGAATACAGCACAAACAAATGCTTATCCTATTTATTTCCTGTATAATATTCTAAACTTTAGTAGGATCACTTATTTAGCTTTTTTATTCTCAGTAGAAAATAAAATAAGAGATTTTAACCTATTCTTGTAATATAATTTTTTCATCCCCAGATTTCCTCCTAGTAAACCTCCTTTGCAACTTTTCCAGTAAGTCAATATCCTTCCTTAGAGAAGCAGACCAAAACTATACAGGGTATTCAATGTTAGGTTTAACTTGTGATTTGTATAAAACATTACCTCTTTTGACTTGTAATCAATATGTCTTATTTGCTTTTAATGCCTAAAAGACACTACTTTTCTCAGCTTTGTTGCTTTAATGCTAAAAGAAATATGTAAAATCTACCAATTTGTTAATAAAATGTAATTACAAGACTTCATCAGAATATTCAAATATTATGTAGGTTATTTTAAGAAACGGGAAGGCTGACACATTGATAAAGACCCATTTTTTTAACCTGTTAGTTTTTTCTGATTTGTTGTATCCCCTCAATGTGAATTTCTTTATATAGGGAGGAAACCTTCCTGGGAAATTAACAATATATTTTGTTGATATTTGATTCAATGAAAGTATATACTTAGCATTGCACTATTCAATAAACAACTTGACGATATTTCCACATATTCCAAGAAGTTGACCTCATTCAGGAATAAATCCTAAATCATTGTATGTCCATTTACATTTCAAAGTTAGGTATGTAGTTTATTTGTTTGATTTGAATCAGTTCAAATTCTGTGTGATTTTCTAGAAATCACAATTGAACTCTTCTCAGATATCTAACCTCATTTGTGAATAAATTAAAATGACTGTCCAAATTTCAACCATACTCTTAAAATAGAAAATTATACGATTTAAAGGTGCTTGAAAAATATAAATAACAATCTAAGTCATGATAAAAGATTGACTAACTTTCAATTAAAAAATTATGTTAATCTAAAAATCATGGGAAGTGGATGAAAAGAAGAAATTAATGGGTTTAAGGACTATTATGCCTACTTTTGTTTAAAATAATTATTCTACTAATACAACTTAAAATTTAGCACAGTAGTTAACACAGTGCAGATTTCAATTTTATACATACAATTAATGTACACTGATGTAAAAATTAAAGAAAAAAAATTAATGAGGCATGTTTTTAAACATGTCACATCCAGTTGTGAATGAATTAACCACTTGTGCTTTAATACAAATGTCACAACCATGAACACTCAAATTTACAACTGTCTAAAAATTTTCATGAACTTTGCATCTGTGTTACACTAAGTTTTCATTGACCAAGCTGTTTCTGACAGTTGAATGAAAACCAAAGACAAACAGTTTAAAAATATTTGACTGTGAATATATGGAAATTAAGCTAAGAGGTAGTAATTGGATTAAATAAACAATTTATTTATTTTGATATTAATCTGTTGTTTTTGATAAAAATGACTCAGCTTGGGAGAAGTCATACAAGAACCAGCATATACTGATGCTGTAGCTGTTGTTATGGTAATCAAATATAATTGGACATAATTATGGCATTTAATGGCTTTAATTGACTTTCACATCCTTTGTTAAATATTCCATAATTGTAATTATTTTATTACTCATTGAACTGAAACTTATACTGTGTATGTAGGAAGACAAATTAACTACTGTGATCTTACCTGTACAGTAAACAAGTGCCATGTTGTAATTATGATGTGGATGAAACATAGATGTTTCAAATGTTACTGGCATTTAATATTCACACAAAAAAAAAATTGCCAAATGCTAGATTTTGTTGGTTAAGAAAAGTAAAATGTTACAGTACAAAATTTATTCTTGTGAAGGCTAGAGAAGCCCCTGACAGCCACAAGTGAAAGAATCTGTAGGTATGCTGTCTTTTCCTCCTACTGTTCTCAGCTGTTGATAAGCTTTTGACATAATGAATACTTTATTCCTCGAAATAATCCTTAATGCTGAAAGTGAAAACTCAGGGCCAAAAAATTGTGTATTTTTGGGTTTCAGTGACTTTTCGTTGTCAATCACCCTCTGACATTTTAGCACTGTTTTGCTGTAATTACTAGATGCTTGATGTTCCTATTATTTTTGTGTGAACTTCCTATTAAGGACTACCCAAGACAATTACAGAGTAAATTCAATATAGTAAGAGCTTTGTTAACAGGAATCAGTAAAATTAGACAGGTATGATTTTCAGTTCACTGTATAACTCACTAATCAATTTACAGTGAGAATAATCTCCCATGCTTTGTTTGTTTTATTGTCAACACAGTTTTTTTTTCATTTTCCTGAACTGGTGAATACATGCACATGAATGTTATATGTACCAGTGGGTAGTATGCATATTTGGTATGTACTAGTTTCATTTCTAGTGGGTTTTTTTATGTAAAAAAATGCATATTTACATGAATACACATCTTATCTGAAGCAATTAATTTTTATACCTAAGATTCTGATCATATATCTTTTATAGGGTGTCCCTCTATTTTGTTCAAAAGGCCTTAGGGAGTGCTTGACATCTATCAAAGATTGGTAAAAAAATTAAGATCGGTGTACCTGTTGATTGAGACATCGTGATCCTTTTCTCTCCAATCTCGGAGTATGAACTGTATGATGAATTTCCACTCATAAGAATATAACATCGGACTCTGACTCACTAGGTTTATATTTTGATTTTTACATCACCATGTTCACCTACCACACTCAAGGGATATGAACTGTAAAATCAGGTCTTATATTTCTAAATCACTCAGATATTTTCTCTATCATTGGTTTGGACACTAAAATATCTTTTGGGTACTTGTTTTATCTGTAGATTATGTCCTTAATAAAAATGTATACCCCATGACAAGGAAGATGATAACACCTCGTCAAATATGTATTTATGCTGCTGCACTTTTTTTCCAATGTCACAGTAGGACTACAGACTGATCTCTCTGTCTCACCTCTAGAGCCTTTTTCTCTTGCACTTCATGGACAAAAATGTAGACAATTCAATATCTCCCTTCCCCCATATCTTCTGCCAATGACAACAATGAGCAATCACATGCTGTTTTATCCCTGCATACTTGACTCTCGTATATTTGAAGAGAACCTGTCATTTCAATCCAAGTCAGCACCCATGGATGTTTATAGATGTTCTATTGACAAAACAAAATAATGGTCATAAACCTCTAGGTGTAAATGGCACTGTAAAGGTTTTTGTACTATATTAGATGACATTAAGGCATTCATAAATGTTCACCTTCCTGTGTGTATCTCCTTACAGGAGACATTCCTGAAAACTGCCAATACTATCAACATTCAGCAGTTTTCATTATACAGAAAGGGTAGATTTTGTGATGGATGGGTTCATGAGGGTGTAGCTTGCTTGTTTACCAGCATACTCCCTTCATGACCATGGCACTTATCTTTGGAAGTCATTGCCATCCATGTGTCCATTAGCCATACCATCATATCCTCTTTGCCTGTCATGTGAAGAAGTTATTGATCAAGTAGACCTTGATAACTTTTTTGAGCATTTGTCATTTCCCTTCATCATCTTGGGAAACTGAAATGGACACATTCCACTAGAGTGGTAGAAATATTCAGTGGAGGAGTCGATCTATGGAGCATTTGCTCTCGGATCACAACCTCTTCAATGCAGGAGAATAAGCCTATTTCCAGGCTCAAAGTCAGTTATTTATTGTCATTGATATTTTCATTTGTTCACCCCTTTTTTTCCTTCTCTTCTTTTAGTTGCTAAATGGGGATCCATGAGGCAATGATAATTTTCCTGTCATTCTGGTGGATATTGGTTGCAGTCATTGCCATCAAACTCACATACCCCAAGGAAATACTCTCCTTCACGTCTATGTCAGAGTTTGTACCTGACATTGTTAACTTATTGTCTGTTAACTCTTTGCATCTGGTTGTGGCTCTTTTGCACATGTCACAACTCTATACAGCATTATATTCAAAATTTAATTAACCCATCGACTTTTGATTCACCATATAAGATATGGTCTGCCTTAGACAGTTGAATGTGAGTGTGCCATATATGTGTTTAGACCAGCCACAGTCAATGGGTTAAACAACGTTTTTTCCAATTTGTGTCAATAAACTTGAAAAAAAAAAGAATTTTAGCATTCAAATTTTTGTATTGTGTAAATTTTAACTTCTTAATTTAAAAAAGGAAATGATGCATCTTGGCACCAAGTTCTCCACTTCAGAATTTTCTAACTTATAAAATAGGCTGCATTCAAACAATTAGAAACACATATTAGAAATAATAAAAACCAAAGTGTGAAATTTGAACATCCTACCTTCTTGATTTGCTGAAATATCAATAAATTTGTCAAACCCATCAGAGAAAACCCCCTCTCTCTCTGACTTGAGATTGTTTGCTAATCAATTTTACATGGCTGATAGACATGATTATAATCAATAGAAAGAACATGTTTTTCTCTTTATCAAGCTTACAATCATCCTTTTGAATTTGGTAGGGACATTATTCACTTGATAGATATTTTGTGTCATGATTGTGGTACTGCTACTGTTTATTGCTTAGTGAGTAAGTCTGATAAATTACAATTCTAGTGATGGATATATGTCTTTTGTTCTAAAATGCATATGTGAAAGCTGCATGAATTATTTTTGGTCATCCAAACTTGTGAGATTCAACAAGGCTTAGGAAAAAAATGACCAGCATCAGATTCGCACGTGCTTGAAAATCAGTTTGATAGCACTTTGAGTATGTCTATAAATTCTTTTTTTATGTATATTTTTATTTATTTTTATATATATATTTTAACATATATGACTAAAATGTGAAGATTATAAACTTTTGAGCTTAACCTAACCTAACAAAAGTTTAGTAAAATAAAATATATAAAATCTCATAAGCAATACACTTGCTTCATTATTCCAGCATACACTTATGTTCTGCTTATGTTATACCTGCCCAAAAAGGTAATGGCTACTACTGTGTTGAACTGAGACATATAATGTGGCCAAGTTTAAAATAAATATAAAATTAGATTAATTGAAAGCGTTAGCTTGGTGATGGGTCTGACAAGAAGACTTGTTATGTTGTTACTGCCAGCTCGGAAATCACTTTTAGCATATTTTCACTACCAGTTTCATGGTCATGTGAGACAAAATTCATAAAGATGTGTGAAAATTGCCCATACCTTCTCTTTCAATCTTGCAAGCTAATGGCCAAGAAGTTGCTCATGTACAAATGAAGATATTGCAAGCACTTTTCTAAAGCACTTCTCCTACCATTTAATCATCTTCACTTGTTCCCCTGCCTTCTTAGCTACCAAGACATGAGCTGTTAGAACCTCACCTTTTGTTTTGTCTCATTGTCTTTATGACTATAACCAACCATTTAATATGGTGTAACTCAAACTTGTTGTACATTGGTCTGGAAATACCTTAGTCGGTCCTGATGACGTGCATTATGATATGCTATACCATTTTACTTTCCTTCCTCTCTTGATCTTCTTAACCAGATTTATCTGAAGGAGGATCTTTCAGACTTATAGTGTCTATCTGTTGTTACTCCTTCTAAGCATGGGAAGAATCCCAAATTCCTTTTAATTACAGATAGTGTAACATGATACTTTGACTCGCTGTCTCTGTAAGATTTTAGAAAGGATGGTTATTACTCATTTTGTGTGGTTCCTAGAATTAAATAACTTCCTCTCAAACATCCATTATAGCTTCCATAGACAGCAATCCATCCTAAACCACCAGATTTGATTTGAAACTAATCAGGAAATCCTTTCTCAAGAGCAACCATCATGTATCTATCTTTATTTGATCTTGAGAAAGCTTATGGAACTAAATGGGAGTTTGGTATTTTACAGGACCTCCATTCGTATGAGGTACATAGCCATTTATTCATTTTAAGCAATAAGTCATTCTGGGACCATGTGAGATTAACATTCTCCTTATTCATCATACAGGAACTCAGTTTAACTCAGCATTTAGCATTAAGATCATTGTTATCACTAGAAAAGCTTCCACCTACAGTTACAGAAAAAGCATCTGTGTTGATGACGTACAGGTTTTCTGTTGGTCATCAAAGCTGTCCTCAATAAATTATGAGCAGATAACTCCAAACCATTTCAAGTTATTGCCATCTAAAATGATGTACTTGTATCTGTGGTACCAATGGACATTGCACTTTTATCCCGAGATCCGTCTGGGAGGTGCACAAATTTCTGTGGTGGCTGCCTTCTTTTTGACAATAAGTTGACTTTTATTCCATACTAATTTTGAGTAGCTGACTGTTTTTGTGACATTAGTCATTTGAATCATAATTTCAATTAATTGATTATTTTATGCGACATTAATTGATGTAACCGGTGCTCTTAGATAATCAGTTAGTTGAGTTGATTGCCCAGTTGTGATGGTAACTGTAGGCATAGTGATACAGTATTTTCTTTTGTGTGTGATATTGGGAAAAACTTTCAAATTTCATATGTGATAATCAAATAATTAGTGTTCTTCACTCTGATTCAATGACTACAGTATACTCACATTAGGTTTACACTGCTAAGAGCATGATGTAGCATAAATGTGGCTGATTCAACCAAAAGGTTTTCCATCTGTTATTTGTTATCTTGGTGTACATTAGATAATTAGTTGTCAGATCTTTTATTTCTTGGAAGGAATTTGAATTTATTACTTAAAAACTTCTGATAAAGCTATTCAAATTAGTAAATGACAAATAGTTATTTAATTATCAATTGTCATTAGAAGATATAGCTTGGTTTGGCATGAAGATTAATCTTTCACAGCTGTGAGCTATTCATCCACTGAAGTTTTATAATGATCCTTTTATAAAATTTAAACTCTGAAATTATATACCAAAGTGTATCACTGCTGTATGCTATTGTTTACATCTTATTCTTATTGACAAATATAAGAGTATTTGAGCGTATTCTTTCTCCCCAGTATGTCTACCATATGATTATTGTGATTTTTTTATGTCAAAGAAATTGATTGATATTAAATTTGTCATTATATATTTCTTTATTTTTACCTCAGCATTTTTCATTTAGATACATCTTTGTCTTGCCTTCTAACCACTTTTGCCTTATATCAAGTTAGTTATATAAAAAATATGTTGTTAGTGTTTTTAAAATGCATGAAGTATCTCTGAGGTATTTGTTAATTCATTTTCATGTAACTTTTGTACATGCCTGTATATTGCTTCTAGGTGAGATCTGAGAAGAATGTACATGTGTATGGTTGTGGCTCTTGGTATAATAAGCATGTTTAAAACAGATTTTGAAGCTTAGCTAAAATACACAATTTTTTGCATGTTTGAAACAAAAACTTTTACTAGTTTTGGCACATTTACATGCTATTGGATTATTAAATTGTTTTTTCTTTGGTTTTTACCAATGAAGATTTAAGCAGTAATCCACATCTTGAACAGTTGGTAAGTGGAAACGAGATCAAACAAGATGACTGCATTAATTCTGAGCTGGTTAAGAAAAAATTGGGAAGATTAAAACATGATAAGGCTCCTGGGCCACATAGTATTTCCCCCGAGGGTTTTGAAAGAGG
>NW_013667010.1:178953-185906 GCF_000517525.1 Limulus polyphemus | reverse complement strand
CAAATTGTTTTCTGTTTAAAAAAGAAGAGTTAGGGTGGATCTGATATAGGTGTTTAAGATTGTAAAGGGAATTGACAGTGTTGATGCATCATCTTTTTTCAGTAGGACTAGGGGACACAGATATAAATTTTGGCAAGGTAGGAGTGATCTTCAGCTAATAAAGTTTCATTTTTCCAACAGGGTGGTTGGACTTGGGAATGGGTTGCCTTTAGATGTTGTGGAGACAGTACATTTATGTGAGTTTATGAAAAAGCTTGATAAGTATATGAATGATAAGGGCTGGCTTTAAGATTTGTTTTATAATTATTTTAATTTAGATTAGAGGATGGAATGGCTGAGATGGACCAATAGGTCCCATGTTATTGCAGAACATTATGTTATTTTAAAAGAAAACAGTTATAGCACAGAGTAAATGACTATTCAAAATAAGAAATCTTATGACATTCAAGAAACTGAAGTGTGAAGAGGTAAGGCTAAATAACAAGTTTAATAAGTTATTGCAAGTCAGTTTATGATATAGATTCTCTCAGCTAGACAAAAATATTTTAAATATTTTCATACAACCTCGTGAATCTAGAAGGAATAATGTTAAGCTATACCCTCTCCTTGTCTTTTGTAGTTGCCAAGTTTAATACAGATTCATTATCAGATTTTTAAAAATCAGCCAAAAGTAACAGTGAGGTTTAAACTTTATATCAGGATGTATAGCTGGAGCATTATTTAATAACGAAAGTGACATAGTCATATGAAATACATCATTCATGAAAGAGGAAGAAATATAAAAACAAGAATCATAGAACACAAAAGAGGTGTTAAGAACAGAAATAGAAATAATGCTGGTACATGTGAGAGATTTTGATCACCTGTAAACTGGAAATCATCCAAACAAAACAGAAAACTGCATAAATTGAACATTTGCTCAAAGCTGTATAATTAATAGTACCAAAAGTTGACATTTCTCAGGGTCATTTCAAACTCAAAAGTTTTCTCATCACATCCTACATCTTACAGGAAATACAGGACCAAATTTCACCACATAAGGTGCACGTTGAAATGAACCTTTTTCTCTCTATATAAAACATTGTCCAATTGAGGAGGGCATGTGAATGTGCCAAAACTAGTACTGCAGTTTTTGTGTCCAAGTTTCAAAAATGTGTTGATTTTAGATTAGTTTTAACTAATATACATGATATTGTCTACTGCCCCCCACTGGCACAGCAGAATGTCTGCAAACTTACAATGCTTGAAACTGGGTTTTGATACCCGTGGTGGGCAGAGCACAGATAGTGCTTACCCATCTACAGTTTTACATTTTATTGAATCACTTTTAGGCCTACTGACATGACATATTTTATAATACGGTGCATCAGAATGTTATTTGTTTAAACTGTATATTGTATGTTTTTTTGTGTTTTCAGGGAGACATTTGTACTTGGTATGAGAAATAGTATATATTTAAAGACTTGAACACTTCAATGTTACATTTCAGGCTCATCAACAGTCCCGTAAAGCTGATTACTATTTAAGATCAGGAAAGTTCGAAGAAGCCATTTCATGTCACCAAAGAGCAGCAGGTACTGTTTGTGTTTAAAAAAACAATCTCTGAAGTAAGTTTGAAAGCTTTACATAAATGGAAATTGACATTTTAAGAGTAGTGGGTCACAAAAATGTTGTTGCATTAAGATTATCAAATTAATACAGGAAAAATATTTTATCTGTTTTCTAAACTGTAATAAAATAGATAGAATTTCAGATTAAAATTTGTTTGTTTTTTGCTGTGTGAGTTCTAAATATTTTTAATCCTAGTTTACATAATGTTTATGTATATAATACACAGATTGCTAGTATACTGTAGGTATCAGAGGTTCTTATATATATGTATGCATAAAATGCAATTTATTATGCAAAAAATTTCTTTTACCTTTTTTTTTTATTACAAATGCGACATACACATGAAATATGCTTGGCTTATATTATGATTTTCTAATTTTGTTTTAATTGATCTATTAAGCACCAGTAACTTCGAATAAGCTAACTTTTTGAGATTTGATTACTAATAAGATTTTAATAAACATTACCTCTTAGATCTATTAGATGATGCTTTAAAACAAACAAGTTCTGATAAAGCAAGAGAATCATTGGTTCTACAGAGGGATTTCCATTTTCGACAAAAAGCTGTAGTTCAGTACAAACAAAATCAACAAGATGCCACAAAGAAGGCTGCAGAAAACTTGAAAGCTGATGTGGCTCGATTGAAAACTGCCAATGAAGAGGAACCACCGGGAGAACAGCATCCATTAAATTCAGAGAATATACAGCTTGCTATATTTCGAACAATGGCAGAAAATGATTCACTGCTTCAGTTTCTGATTCAGCCTAATGTTACAACAAATAGTGAAACTGTTAATTCAGACTGTGTTATGGAATCAAAGTCTTATGACAGCATCATCCGAGGTGCAATAAAAACACCTAAAGATGATAAAACATTGATTGAAGAGTTGCGAGTAAACAATGAAGAATTAAAGAAATTAGTTCAGCAGTTAATAGGAAAATTAGAGAAAGCATCACAGGAGAACCAAAATCTTCGAGTCACCATTGAAGATTTACAAAGAAAAATTGTAGGTCAAGGAAGTAGAACTCTACAACTAATGGCAGATCGAAATTCTCCTTACCAGTTTTCTCCCATCAGCGATTCAAGTCCTGGTGGTGGTTTAAGAGAGCTTCCAGCTTTAGCACCATTAGAAATCCCAAATTTTGACTTCACTTTATTAAGAAGTGAAGCAGCAAGACAAAGTTTATAAGGTTAATTTATATGTTCAAGTATTTTATTTCTGATGAACTCATGATTCTTGATATACAAATTATTGTATTTGTATCAATATACGAACAATGTATTAGTTAATAATAGTCTACTTAAAATCAATTAAGAAAATTAGTAAATGCTTTAAAATTAGAAAAGTGTTAATACTCATCTTGAACTGAAAATTATATTGATAAAAATTTTCAGAAGATATAAGGATTTTTATATAACTTGATGGGTACAAAAAGTGCAAATTCTTGCTAACTGTGAAACGTGTTAAACTTGTTTATACTAGGATTTTTTTAAGTTATGCTAATTGTGAAAAAGATTGCTTCAAAACCTAAAACGAGCAATTACTTTTCACAAAACAGAAATTTTATATGAAATAACAAAAGTAAAAATCTCTGAAATGTAATTATGTCAATCTAATTCACACACACTGACTGGCCACTTTATAAGGAAGGCTTCTCTCCTAATACCAGGTGGTATCATACTTTACCAATCCTTCACATTTGATGGGCGCCATCACACTGATGCTTGCTAGTGGCCGAAATTGAGTTTTGTGAGGGCTTGTTAGAGCTCCCATCAAGTCTGTCATGATGCCAGCTGTTTTTGGCCATCTACTGGTCCTTTTATTCGTATCAAGAAATAAATACTTTTGAATTATATCTTAATTTTTTGTCTTGGCATTGGTTACACAATCAAACATTGTTTGTATATATTGACAAGATCACAAATAACCTCTTGTGATCTTGATGGCTGATGTAACTCCAATACTTTAATTTTAGTTGGCCTAGACATGCAATGTTATACACATTGTAATATAGCATTTTCAAACTATGTTGTTGTATATAGATATCAAATATTTGTAATTGAAAAACTAAGTCAAAGTTTTATTGTTTAAATTACAAAATTAAATATTAACAAATTCAGACCAGTAAGAAGAGTTTTAGTAAATATGATCATGACCTAAATTGCATTTGGTGAACTATTTCTGCATGACACACGACCTCAAGGGCTATTGTATTGATTGGAGGTCATCGTACTTCAGTGGCATACTGCAGACATGTCTCACTTTAGCTGGAAAAACTGTTTTGCTGATAGAAAAACAGTACAATTCAGTCAATACAAGTAACTTGAGATATGGCATCAGCCTCCTAACAGACCCCATGGACTGTTTGATGGGGGCTGTTTACAACCTTATATTTTCAAATGTGAAGGACTGCTTTACTCTGCTAATATTCTAAACTTAGCATGACATAGTTTTCAACAAGATGACAGAAGGTATTTTGTTCATTTGTAGCCTGTGGTATACAATTTTCTAATGAGATGTCAGCACAAGATTATAGTGGCAGAATTAACTATCACATTCTTCAAACCTGTTTCGTCTTGGAAAAATCCTTGTGTGTTAACGTGGAAATGTAGCATTATGAAGAAGACAAATAATATTCTGTAGCACTGGATGCTACTTGCCATTCTGAAAAAATTAAACACCCTAATCTCTGTTATAAAAATGTTCCCCATATCATTTACACTATCTACAGGAATTTGCACTTTAATAACAATACATGTACCTCCTCATTGGTTCAGACCATGCCATATGCTTTTAGCATTTACATATGTATTGTCCAGAAGTTGCTCTCTTTAAACACAATGGAAGCTATGCCTTTCTGTTTGTATCTGAAATACATGATTTTCTGAGTTGTTGTTGACTGCTATATGAGAGTGTGATAATTCTAGGTTATACCTGCACAAACATTCTTGATATCTGAAAAACAAGAGATTTGTAGAATTTTGTTACAGCTGAAGTGAAAGAGCCAAGATACTGTGTTGAAATCAAAATAAAAAACTGAGCACTTTATTTCTTAAACTTAAAGCAAAAGAAATTGCAGTATATAGGTGGTCATCAAAGTAGTAGAAATATTGCAGGTATATAAATTATCAAACCTGATCAGTGGTAGAAATAATACTGAAACAAGGGCGGTATTTTCACTGAAAGACACACTTTATTTCTCAAAAGATAGAGCAGATCTGATCTGAGGTTGCCAAAATTGCAGTCTGTGGTTGGCCCATCAGAGAAAGTGCACTGGAATGTGTAGATATTTCTATTTTGTGTAACAGTTATAAGGTATCCTCCAAATGCCATATCATGCAGGGCACAATGCAGCTATCCCATAAAAAACATGTATATCTTTGAACAGGACAAAGATTTGATTTCCACAGCAAAATTTAGTTCTTTTAGAAAGACAAATTTCTTCAATATTGGAGTTGATCTGATCCAAAACTTGCAAACTGTATGTACAGTACACACTTTCTCTATGGCTAACAAGACAATATAAAAGGCACTGGTATGTGAAATATGTTTCATGTGACAGAGGCAAGGTCAAGCAGAATACAATGCAATTATCCCATGAAATAGTGGGTAAGTTCTCTGAGTGATCACGCTACAAAGAGTAACATCTTAGGCTGAATTTTGCACATGATTTCAACCATATCTAGTATGTTCCAAAATTAGAACTTAGAAAAATTTAATAATTTTGCATATAAGAAATCCATACTATGTGAGAGTATGATATGTTTGTGCACTACAATAGTGATGTTCTTTGCATGAAACATTTGGAGATAGTTCAGTACTGTAATGACTATTTAAGGTGTCTATCTACTCATCTTTTCTCTCAGTCAGTCTTCAGCAATTGGTAGCTACAGTGATTTCTACTGACAGACATATTTGTTTTTGATTGCCACCCCCGATACACTTTGATTAGAACATTCCTTCTAGATGGACACTTTCTGTCATGCTGTTTTGTAAGTCAAAACAGGATCTTTTCTTTTACCCTTTATCTACCATTCTGACCTTCACATATTGCATTTATGTAAGGTACAAGTACTCAATATCTATCATGTCCAGTGTGATTTATTTTTTCAAATGTGTTTCAGAGGCTCTAATAAAGTAGTCAGTCAGGAATAGATCATAATTAGTCTTGATTTGGATTTTGCTTTTAAGTATACCTTGGTGTACCTGTTAGCAATCTTAACCTCTATTATAAAATTTATGAAAACTTATTTCAATATATTATTGAGTATTATTATTCTTTAAAATATTGAAATCAGTAGTAGTATTACTATATTTTTATAAATTTAAATAACTGCTTTTCAGTGATATGAGTATATCAGCTTCATGCTTTGTAATAATTTTTCCTTTTATATTTATCACTGAAAAGAAAATTTTCCATTGCGTTTTTAAATGGGTGATTTTTTTCAAATTCAATTTATCTATGATTTTAAGAGTGAAATTAATATAACATTGTTTAGAAATGTCAAAAAAGTAATACAAACTGTTTTAGGAAAATAAAGGGCTGAAATTATTTACAATAATTAGATCCTGTTCGTGTCAAACAATGGACGATAGTTCTAACTTATATTGATAATGTTATCTTTAATCTTCTGCTCTGTTTTCTGTCTTGCCTAATCGCATGTTTTATCTGTGTCACACAAGTCTGTCGCTTTTATTCTAATGCCATATTTAGACAACAGATGACGCAAGTGTCACAAATATCAACTTTAGAGAGCATCGTTGATGTGTGTATATATTATATCGAAATACTCACATCCAGATTGCGACGATCGTGTGTACTTTACAAGTACGAAAGTAATTTTCTATACCACTTAGGTTTTTAAAGGACTTTAACACAAAATTCGATATGACATCTTCCAAATTACCAAACTTTAAAATCAGTATTTAGTATTACTTCAAAACCGTGTTTGCAGTGGGTAATACATTCCATGAAATTGATTATTTTACCCATGCTGTAGCCATCCGAATACATAACAAGGTAATGTTAATATTTCTAGGAGGCGCTCCTTCTCATATTAAACAAATTTTTAAATGAGATTTATTGCAGCCATATTGAATTAGAACTCTTTGAATTCAGTTGTAATTGTTTAATTATTTGGATTGCCGATGTATTGAAAATATATAGTTTTAACGGGGACACTTTTTTCAAAGAATGTTTTACCTTGGCGTACTTAAACTTTGGTTGAAAATATTACATTTGGGAGAAAGAGTTAAGATATTGTTATAATCTATCTATCTATCTATATATATATATATATATTATGCTACAAATAATTCCAATATAAAATAGTTATTTTA
>NW_013667010.1:175241-178458 GCF_000517525.1 Limulus polyphemus | reverse complement strand
TTGTTTATTAATACTATCTATCTATCTATCTATCTATATATATATATATATATTATGCTACAAATAATTCCAATATAAAAATGTATTTTTATTATTATTGTGTAGGCCTCATACAGTTTATACTACCAGCTTTGTGTTTCTGTAGAGAAATCCAAACTTTACTACTCTGTTCAGTTTCTTGTTTCGAAAATAAAAACTCGAACTTGTACTTTCAAAATGTGTCTTGGAATTGCAATTTATAGTATTATGCCAATTTTGTAGTATTACAATTACGTGTAATTATTGTGAGAGCTATAAATCAAACCATGGGCGTCTGTAGAAATGTTTCGGGGGGGGGGGTAGTGTGAAATTGTGAAGTGAATAAAAAATTCATAAATTGAATGTGATGAATTAAAGTCAAGTATTTTGGTTTTGCGAAAGTATGCTGTTTGTTATTTAATATTAGCTTTGATAGTTTTTTTTTTTCTCTCTATCAAAATCAATAACTGTATAATTGTAACGATAACTGTGATGTTTTCTTTGTGAATGTAAGGAAGACAAAATGTTCGTCAACAAAGTCTGATCAAACGATGTGTCTATTTCTGACTTTAATCAAAATCGTAGAAACAAACATAGCTCACCAACAGAAATTTCGTATGTGGTGATTTTAAGAAAATTACATATTATAATATATTTTATAGTCGTATCAGTTATATTGAACAATAAATAAATATCTAGTCGTACTTAAATACATGCACTCAAGTCGATATAATTCTTTTATGAAATCATACTTTTATACATCTCAGTTTAACGTTGAGTTATGAAGTGTTGGATCAATTATAGAGGAAAGAGTTTCAGTTAAAATAGGTTACGTACTTTAAAAGAGCCTTTCAATGACAAATACAAGGAAAGTAATCTAAATTAGATCTCAACAACATTAACATTGATTATTGTAACGTGTCTGTTGTAGAAGAAGCTCTTTAGATATTTTCACGTCATCGTTATTATTCTGTAGTAGCCAGTCTTGCATTACACTTTTAATTAATTGGGTGTAATTAACTTGTTAAAAATAAGATTGAATTCACAAAGAATGTTTTCAGGGACAATGGATTTGAATGTATTTCACATAAAATAAAATAACGCAGTGACTTTTAAATTTGAAATAAAAAGTATTTTTCAATTTTGTTTCCAGAAAACATAACTACTAAAAACGCACATTCGAAGTTTATATTGGGATTTGTTTTTATTGTTACGATACATGAACAATTATTGAAGGTTTTTATTTAACGTCGAACGAAAGATAATAACATATGTAAAATACTTCACGGCGCTTTCTTTTGACTATAAACGTAAAACTTCTGCACATGGTCACAAGGAATCGGTCCAGTGTAGTCCTAAAATATTATCAACAACTATGGTTACTAAACGTTACACATTCGTGTAAAGGTAACATTTTTCAGGTAAACCGGTAAAGAACTAGCGACAATATTGGCCTGAAATACTGTACCGCCTACTTACATGTAAATCGAACCTTCAATGTGACAAACTGATATATACGTACGAAATATTATTTCCTATCAAAAGTAATACGTAATAAAACTTTAAGCGCTTTTGATATCGTTTCGTTAGTAGTAACTAAGTAATATGTTAAGTTTTGAAATTGAAAACAAAGAAAAAATACTTTCTATTGATATCGTCTATTTTACCAACTTGATAGAAAACACCAGTAAAACAAAAATGATCCAATTTTAGTGCTATTCTCGACGTGGTATCAGTCTTTAAAGTTATTAATTATGGTGCTTGTAAAGTAACAAATAAATGCTCTCCGTTCGAACGACTAGTTTTGAATTAGCTTCTGATCGTTTAATTTTCTGTTTGTGCTACGTTTTTCCATGTTGGGTATTGGTGGGGGAGACGAAGTGGGCTAGATAGAATATTGAGGGGAGGAGGGTTTTTGCCGTCAAGATGTGCAGATCACTTGCGTTTTTCAAGCATGTATGACATATCCAATTTGGTATTTTTCGTAAAATAGCCTGTCTGCACGTTATTAGTGTTAAGCCGAGCTGACGAAGCATCAAGGATTTGTTTGGATCGGGCCGTTAAACTTGCCTTACATTTCATTAGTGAAAATAAAATCTGTCTTTGGGGCCGTGGGCACGTTATAAAAGTGTCGTCAAATCTGCCAGCTAGGGTTTTCTCGGGGTTTCCCCCCCCCCACCCCACCCCTCACACACACACCAAATTCTAGCCATTGGATCTATAGATCCCCCGCCGTCTTGAAGGACCATAAGTCCTATATCGGCCGGCCGTTGGTTCTGTTCCAACCGTCCTTACTTTTCTTTCTGTCCGCTTTTTTCTTTGTAGTCAAACCATCTCTTTTCTGTTCAAAATCATGAGCGGGGTGAAAGGAAAGGAATTTTCCGAAAACCCCCGGTTGTATTTGGCCCTAAACTTTCGGTTTAGGATCAAACAGCTTTAAACCGAAATTACTGCCATGTTTTCGTTCGTTTGTTCAGACAAGAGATGGCGGTGGGTGCTGTTTACTAGTTGCTTCCCCACTAACGTGTCATTTCAAAACTAGGGACGGCTAACTCGGATAACTATAAAGTAGTTTTGCGTGGATATTCGAAAACAAACGAAAATTGTTTCAGAATCTTCTTAAACACATAGGTAATTTAGGGAGAATATGGATATAAACTGATATATAAAATAAAGTTTATCAGAACTTCCAGCCAGAAGTTTTGGATTATAAAGATGTGTACAATTCAATCTTTAAAACAAGAACACCATTTTATGACACTAGATGTTCATAAAGAAGAAGTGTACCTACTTTTTTAAATACATTTATAACAGTTTTATATGCTTGCGCAAAACATATCGTCGAAGAATCAAAATAACATTGGTGAAACTATTGGATAATGACACAGCAATACTGACAAACAGAGTAGAACGACTATGTTAGAAGTTTCGATATTTTTCATCTTTGACCTAGGAAATTACTAGTGTGCTTGAAGACTTATTTCAAAATAGTCATATGACTTTCAGATGGCACTTTGTACTTGAAAGGAAAAATTTCATAACTGTCGAGCTTTAAAAAGTTACTATTTTTAAAGTTGTGATTGGATCATTACCTACGCAGAAACAAGTTTGGATTATATACACTGAGTGTCACAAGTAAATAGCTACCTAATTTTCGTTATTTAACTGATTTATGTCTAACTAATTTGTATTCATAGAG
>NW_013667010.1:165093-174241 GCF_000517525.1 Limulus polyphemus | reverse complement strand
CAATCTAAAATTGACGAGATGATTATCACGATGCCCCAAAGGATCAACGAACTCCACGAAGCAAAAAGAAGATCTACTAGATATTAATTAAATAATAAATATATCAATTCCTGTAAATATGACTGAAAAATTTCATTTTTTTATGAAAAGGTGGTGTCTATTTACTTGTGACCACGCTGTGTACACTGACTTGTAAGGTAGCCTATATATATAGTAATACACTTCTAGGGGACAATAGTATTGGTTGAGAAAGGGATTTTAAGAATATCATTAGTCCTACTATTCAAGACTAGTTTATATTTTGAAAAGAATATGGTTAAACAAATTTAACCATTCGTACTTGGTTTGAATAAATATAGCCAGTGTGCTACTCAAACCAATTAAGGAATAATTGGAGTTTTTAATGTTCTAACTACAACAAGGCAGAACTTTTATTGTCAAATAATCTGAAAGGCATCCCTGAGTTTATTTTTATGCAAAACAATTACCATTTAACCAGCCTTGCGAGTTGATATGTAAACGTATATTGTTGGAATCCATATTCACAAATGATCATTATGGGCGTTCGCAGGAAAATAAGAAACTTAATTATTTCTTTATTCATTCAGCATATACCTGCAACTATTCAATATGGCTTAAACTAACCTTAAAAATATCAAAACCATCAAATCTGACTGTGGGAGCGTGCCTATTCTCTTGACTGTAATGGCGAAACGTTGAAGGCGAGTCCATCGTCCCTTGATTTTGACTTTGCATCTCCCCTGGAATAATTTCTGTGGATGCCCATGATGATCATTTAGTACTAAAGACTTTTCAGTCCGATAAATCACAAGAAAAAAAAACGTAGGATCAAATCGGACACTATATGCCTCATTCCTTAATCAGAATTACTCTCAGTTCATCAACACTGATTAGATGTGACTTACCAAGCGTATTCTCAGATTATCCAACAGAGGTTTAGTTGAATTAAATGTCTGTGAACGAGCTGGCCTTCTTCTCCTAGGAAGTATCAAACCAGTTGAACGCAGTCGGGTAGACGTTATCATCTTTTAGAAGGAAGTTCTCATCAACTGCACCTGTATATGGCCATACTAATGGTTGTAAGACTGCATGCTTACATTGTATGGTATTCTTAGTGCCGTGTCATACCACACGAAGGTCAGTGATAAATGTGACTTTAAGTACTGATTCTTGGCTTACTCTTGTGCCAATAACGCCATATACCTACCTGTCTTTCGTCTTTATAGTCATATCTGGCTAGTCACCTTCCAAATACATATAAATATTATATTTGGTTGCAGTGTGAAGTTTGATTCGTCTATGGTCAAGACACTCACCCACGTCGTTTGACCTTTCCATACGTTTTTGACATTACAAGACAAGTTGTTTTGTGGTGATGGATTAGAGGAATGCACACTATGGCATAAAGGCTGACCTCATGAAACTTATTTCTGACCGATTGTATGCTGAGTTGCGGTATTTTCCACGGTAGTCTACGCTGCTCAGATTTCTAACCAATAGTATCTGTGATCTGAAACTAATCTTCATCCAACTAATCCCTCGTTGCGTTTGACTGGCTTCTATCTAACCCGTTATTCCGTAAGTCATGGAAATGTCTTCGTTAAGTCCTAGCGTGTTGGAATCAATATGGAGTTCCTGACACACATACTGCTGTCCTACAAACTACTAACTGAGAACACACTGTGATTTACTTACTTTTTGTGTTACTGAAATGTGTATATCAGATCACATTGCCAGTCATCTAACACTTGTTTTGTATAAAAATTAACTCATTGTGCCATTGACTTTACTTATCAATAGTAGCTGTACCTTCAAATAGCTGGAAATGTAGAAAAACCCTAATTTTTCCTTAATTCTTTGGATTAGTGCAATTATTATGCGCTCATTTTGTGGTCACTAAATGGTTAAGACTTTCGTGAAAAGGATTTTAAGAGGTAACTTAATATATCAAGATGACAGTTTAAAACGATTCACTCATTATCATGAATTATGATTTGTTTTTATACTTTGGCTTGTAGTAAAATAAAACTAAAGGCCTCTTGTGTTATCAACTTTTGTTCTCCCTGAACAACGTGGAGATATGAAACCAGAAACTAAAACAAATTGTGTTATCAACTTTTGTTCTCCCTGAACAACATGGAGATATGAAACCAGAAACTAAAACAAATTGTGTTATCAACTTTTGTTCTCCCTGAACAACATGGAGATATGAAACCAGAAACTAAAACAAATTGTTTTAAAAATAATTACAACATTACTATTCAGATAGATTACGGTTAAATGAATCAATTTGTTTTAGATTCTGGTTTCATATCTCCATGTTGTTCAGGGAGAACAAAAGTTGATAACATTAATCTCCATCTTGTAAATGTTTCCCACATATTCGTATAAAGATCATTTTATATTCTACTTAAATGCCATTCTTATTACCATCTTCCACCTGCATCTTCTTTTGGTATAGTCTTCCACCTGCATCTCATTCATATAATTATATTCCACCTGCAACTTCTTTTGGTATAGTCTTCCACCTGCATCTCATTCATATAATTATATTCCACCTGCATCTCATTCATATAATTATATTCCACTTTCTTTCAATTATCTCTCGCTTGAATGTGATCCTTGTTATTATATTTGATTGAGATATTATTATTATAATAATATTTTACTTAAATCTCATTCAAGGAATGGTCTTCCCTAGCTCGTAATCTCAATCTCATGATCATCCTACTATAAGGTAACATATTTAAAACAGAAAAGCATAAAAATTTAATTGCGAATTGATAAAAAAATTCATACTATATTTACACTCTTTCTGTTTCAGCCTGAAGTGGGCTTTAAACAGAATTAAACGAGTACCGCGCATCTATGATTATCCAAGTTAATAGAGTGGCCGTGATTTCCTTCAGACACGTGTAGTCGCGTCTGTTGTGAAAAGAAAAAATAGGATCACATTATTAACATTTTGCAGAAATTTGTAAATTCATCTGGATTGCGTTTATAAGACAGTTCACTACTAAGTTATACGTGAGTAATATTTTTTTCGACTCATAAAACAAAGACGGTAACATTAATCAAAAACCCTGTTATTCTATAGAAGCCTGGAGTCGTCATAACAGGGTTCAATTGGCTCTGTTTTTCATATGTCTGAGTTAAAAAATTCTTAGTTTAAGTACTTTTCAGAAAAGGAACTACACTACAATCTTTCCTTTTGGAAACTACATATTTGTCAATTGAATATATCTATATAAATAAACGTCAGTATGTGTGTGTGTGTACCTGTTCCTTATACGTTCCCACATTTCTTGGTCAATCATCACCAAACTTGACACAGTGATACAGGATGACATGAGGGGGGTTGGACCCTATCTAATTTCATATTGATAGAATTCTTGAAAACAGTATGTCTTTCTTTTCACTATTGGCACCTTTATGTATTTTATTACACTCTTAATGTTTATTATCTTAAGTTTGTTTTGTTGTTTTTGAAGTTAAGCACAAAGCTACACAATGGGCTATCTGTGTTCTGCCCACCACGAGTATTGAAACCCGGATTTTAGCATTATGTTAATAAAAAAGTAGAGGAACAATTTTTTATCCTTTGTTACAAACGAATTTTTATTTCACCCATCCAACGGACGGGTACTCCAGCTAGTATATTATAAAACAAGGATGTACTTGAAACAATTTACACAAGCTTACAAAAAAAAATCTATATGGGACAAATAACTTTTTTATAACGTTATATCTTCATCGATTTATCTTCATTTTGGCTAACTTTTTTAATGACAAATGAGCAAATCACTGTTTATTGTTATCTTCAATATTGGTAAAACAGGTTCAACTAACACAACCAGCTTGTAATTGTAAGTCACATTGAATAATGTGTCTTCTACGTCATTATCTCTTTATCCAATAAGAAAACTTTCCTTTAACACATAGGGTGCGATTATTTTATTTCAGTATTGTGGATTCTGGTAGATGTCAAGCGAATATACCTATTGAAAACACAATTTGCAAAGATAATGAAACACACTCCTGATGGACGCATATATTGTGTTACAGCTCTTGTTTCTTATTGCATCTTGTAAAGCTTCGAACAGATCAGCAGAAACACAAAGTAAGTTTATGTTTTCTCTTCATTCAAATAAAAATATCGTTAAGCATAAAATTTTTGTTTGTACGTTATAAATTATTAAATAAGGTATGAACTACAGAGTTATAATTAAAGTCACTTACAGAGAATAGTAGAACGAAAGCATATCGAAGTTTATGTTTATATAATAGCAGTACAAAGTTACAAATAAAGATTAATTTCAAATTTCAGCAAAACTATGCTTATACATAAACATAATGCACAAAATACGAGAATAATGTCATAAATATAGTTGTTTGACCAATAAATATTATTAAAAAACAACAATAGAATATTAGCATGATAAACAATAGCGAGATGCTGTAATTATATAATACTATTTTCACTAGACTGAAGAACGATGTTAAAATAATATTGTTTCCAAAGTACAGTAGTGATAATTACACAAAATAACTCTATTAATAGCGTTGCTTTTACAGGATGTTTGTAGTGTTGTTTCACAATACAGTATTAAAAATTTTATAAATAATTTTCCCCACAGGACAGCAGTATGATGTGATACTTGACGTGATTTCCACATTTTGGCAAGAGAAGAGCACTGTTATATTGAAATGTGCGTCCTACCAAGGTAGGGCTTTCATTTAGAAATATCTGCTTAGAACAGTAAAAGAGAGAAGAGCATCAGCATATCTATAGAGTCACCCATATTTGTTCTTAAGTAAAGACCCATTTACTTGATTTTTGAACTCCTCTCACAAATTCTTATAAATCGGGTTGGAATTTTGCTTGTATGCTCTTGATTCCCCATAGAATGTAAACGAAGAAAAAAGTTTCGAAAGAGTCGTTAAGAGAATCTAAATACCAAGAGGGGTTTTGGGACTCTCAGGTTTTACTGAACCGATTTACTTGAAAGCTGATATTAACATGTAAAGAGTCGTTAAGAGAATCTAAATATGGGAAATCAAGAGGGGTTTTGGGACTCTCAGGTTTTACTGAACCGATTTACTTGAAAGCTGATATTAACATGTAAAGAGTCGTTAAGAGAATCTAAATATGGGAAATCAAGAGGGGTTTTGGGACTCTCAGGTTTTACTGAACCGATTTACTTAAAAGCTGATATTAACATGTAAAGAGGCGTTAAAATACTGATACAGATTTTGGACATATTTAAATGAGAGATATAGTTGTCAAAAGAGCTTTTGGTGCTCTAAGGATTGGATTCACCAACTAACCATGAAAATTAGCGTAGACATGTAAGAGATCGTCCAAAATAAGTATATGTGTTTAGATTTTCAAAATTACCTTGATGAAGTCTTTAAATGCAGGATTAAGGGGCTTTAAGAGCTCTTAGGGTTAGCTGCATAGATTTACTTGAAAACTGACAAGAACACGTAAATGGTCGTCCAAAAGAAGATTTACATAATTTTCTTCGTGATTTTTCCAGTGAATTTTCATTGGTAATTTACTATTAAAGATATAATTCAAGAACATTTTGATTAGGTAACATATTGTGTTTAGGAAACCATTTAGCAAAACACTTTGAACATGATTCTATTTTTGAGTATTTTTTAAACGTTCAATACACACTAACTATATCTAAGGCTTATAATTGTTTGTAAGCATAGATGATAACTAAATTATTTTATTCAAAAGTAATAATAAAAGTCCCTTTCTTTCATTCAGTAAAGTCTTCTAAGTTCCTAATCGCTTGTGAAATGCTTTATTCCAGCTTTATTTAATAGTTTTTTCCAGGATTTTCCTTTTTACGTGGTATTTTTAATTGCTATTCATTGCAGAGAGACATAAATACAATGTTAGTCTAACACGCATTTTTTTTTCTTCAGAGATTTGGAACAGACGTAGCCCAACGATCAGCTAGTCAGGTTGCGGATCCAGGCTTTTAGGATTCTAACCGTGATACTTCGTTCAGCTGAGGCCACATTATAAAAGTGACAGTCAGTTTCGTTATTCAGCTCTAAGAGCCAGACAAAGTCCTTGGGATGACGGGTTCTGCTGATTGTCTGCCTTGCTTCTGGTCAGTAATTCAAAATTATGGAAGGCTATGCTTGAACCCTAGGGGTCTCCAACCTGGTATTTTTTTCATAGAACTTCTTATGAGTGATAAGATATTGATATTTTACTAGTTAAAGAAAAACTCCGGAAAGAAATGTCAAGAATAAAGCTGGCATTAAGCCTCTCTCCAATGAATAACTCTAGAAGATGTAAATCAACCACTAGAAATGTAGAAGACCTTATTGGATAAATTAAAAAGTCCGTGAATGGAATTTTCAACCTGAAAGGCACGTTATGTGCACGTGGGCTAAATGAATAATTAAGAAATAATGTTTGGGAGTTCTACATTAAAAATATCTTGCTTTTTTTGGTCAGAGTCAATGATTTTCAGAATGGCAAGTTTCTTTGCTACGAGGTTCTTACGGCCTGGTGGTTAAAACGCTCGACTCGCAATTTGAAGGTCTTGGGTTCGAATCCCCGTCACCCCGAACATACTCACCCTTTCAGCCATGGTGGCATTATAATGTGACGGTCATTCCAACGCTCCGTTAGTAAAAGTGTAGCCCAAGAGTCAGCGGTGGGTTGTGTTTAGAATCTGCCTTCCCTCTAGTCTATCACTGCTACATTAGGGACGGCTAGCGCTGATAGCCCCCGAGGAGTCTTGTGCAAAATTCAAAACAAAAAAGTTAGTTCATAATCTTTTCACCTTCTTTTCTCTTGAAAGGAAACTTCGACATCGATGATCTGACGTTAGCCTTGAATAGGCGCAGTTTTTCTTCTACAGTGCTGTCGGTGAAGAGCAAGACGAACTTTCGTCAAATCCTGCGATTGACGGAGGGTGTTTACAGCGGAAAACATCACCCACCAGTTGTAGTTCTTTGTAAGGATAGCTGGTTACCAACTTTAATACAGGAGGTATCGAGCCGCTAATATTCTCTTATATTTTTACTATAATAACTCTTACTTAAACATACCGTGTTGTTGTGTAGCAGTGGAACACATTATATTATGCATAAAAGTTTGTGTAGTTAAAAGAAGAAAGTGCACATATCAAGGTATTTATATAAAGTCTTATGGAGTTATTTAAACGTAATGATACGAAAATCGACTGAGAAAGTTCGCATTTGGAATGGAATGTTTACGTTAGTATTACGGCATGGTGTTCTGATTGTATGAATTTACCATTTATCAGATCGAGGATGTAGTTCAAGTTTTATATCACTTAAAGTCTGTACTCTAAATTTGCAAAATTGGTTACGTGGCTGTAAAGTAATCTTACGATAATCCAATTTTGTTTTTTGAACTCGGAACCTCTCACATGCCAAGCGAGTGCCGTAGTAATTGAACTAAAGAATTAACCCACAAACAATTGCTGGTAAGACAGCAATTCAAACTACTACATTCGTCCTTTCTCACGAAAAAAAACCCATGTTGGGCGCCACTTTTTTATGATTTATTCCTCCTAGTCACAGGAGTCGTTAAAAATTATTACATTTTGATTACCCTCCTAAAAAATTCATAGAACGTCATCCTAATTCTTATTATTTCACGAATTTTAAGAATGTAAAAAATCACACATTCATTTTGAAAAAGACCTTTCCTGGAATCTGATTAAATTATAATTTTCGAATTACTCTATTACCTTTCTCGACAACACGATCTGTAGAAGATTAAGATAAATAATGAAATACTGTTTAGTACGCGTGTTTCACATCTTGCTTTAAAACCGAAACCGAATCCTTGTGTTGAAGAATAACATTAATTTAGCATGTTGCTTATGGAAAAAAGGTAAGTTTGACTATCAGAAGAAGCTAAAGAACCAGAGTGCTTTTATTTACTGTATAACATACATGAATTATTGGTGATATAAATCTAGAACTCTCTAAAAATATTTGACAAATCATGGATTTATCTATAGAAATACAGATATTATAAAATCAATTCAAACACGCCATATTGATATCGTTACCAAACTAATGTTTTTTTTTATTAGTTATTGAAAATTGCTTTTAAATATTCTACAATTGTTCATTATAGTTATGCTATGATATGTCATTTTACTGATTTATTGATTAGTTCCTTTTTTATGTACGCAACAAGGTGCAAAAATATCCTATTATCAGAAGAAATGCCTACTGGATTCTGTTCAGGACAAATAAAGCAAAATCGTTAGCTAGTTTTCTTCCAAACGGGATGTCGCTTTTTTGTCAAAAATTGGTAATCATCCAGCGATTGGTGAAAGTCACAGATAGCAAGGTAAGCAACACGTGAAACAATCTCTAACTAAACTAAAGCATGCTGAGACAGAGATAAACAGCACAGAATGGAGTTTAATGAAAAGGTAAACATCAGAATCTAGTTTAATGACAAAGGAAGAACAGTTTAATGAAAAAGATATACGACTGTCTGTTTATTGAAAATGTTAACAACAATGGGAAATAGTCTATGACAATGTATACAAGAATGAAACGAAGTTCAGTGACAAGACAAACATAGTGGGGTGTAATTAGTTATGCTTGTCATAAGATATTATGTTAAGCCTATTCCTTTTTTAACACTGCACTGTTAATCTAGTCCTTTGGGGATTTTCAAGAGTTAGAAGAGTGTATAATAATAGTACTTTGACCACACTGTATTAAACATATCCATTGCTGACGACGCGTTTCGTTCAATCCAGAGCTCTTCAGGCTGGCTGGGACACAACGAACATAGTAGTACATATTTACATAGGCAAATATAATTAATTACAATCATATTTTGCGAGCCTGTAAAAGGCAATCACACAATAACAATAGTGTGGTGTAGTTTAATGAAAAGAAAATAGATTAATAACAAGATAAGAACAAAAATGAAATGTTGTATAAAGGTAAACATGATAAGGAGTAGCAGTGTATTTTAATGACAAGGTAAACAATGAAATGTTGTATAAAGGTAAACATGATAAGGAGTAGCAGTGTATTTTAATGACAAGGTAAACAATGAAATGTTGTATAAAGGTAAACATGATAAGGAGTAGCA
>NW_013667010.1:163538-164156 GCF_000517525.1 Limulus polyphemus | reverse complement strand
TTATCCACCTGGCCATGCCGGGCCATTTAGGTCGAATAAACGTTGCAATGTTGCAATTTCGTATATATGCATATGTCTTGGTGTGTAGTTGGTGAATAGAATAAAAATGCTTCTTGGTGGTTGAAGATTTTCCCTCTGTTTTTTTTTTTTCTCATAATAGTTTTTACAGCGTTCACGAATTTCACAAATTTAAATTATATGTTTGGCATAAAAACTATTGATACATACCATTATAGTGCTTGACGTTTCGTTTTTCTAAACATCTAACTGAGTTCAGTAAGCATTTTGATAGTTGAAAGAAAAACAAAGTTCTATTTGAACAGATTCGAAATATATGGTAATAAAAAACATTATGTTGGATGGATCTCAAAACACGTTCATTCTGTTGATATTTTCTGGTCTTATTTTAGATAATTCATTCAGGTAACACAGTTTTCATACTTTAAATTACCTTTAATAATAAACTATTTGATCCTTTTTATATAACTTTTAAATATTTTTTCTACATATAACAATTTTAAACTATTTGATCCTTTTTATATAACTTTTAAATATTTTTTCTACATATAACAATTTTAAACTATTTGATCCTTTTTATATAACTTTTAAATATTTTTT
>NW_013667010.1:155977-162741 GCF_000517525.1 Limulus polyphemus | reverse complement strand
TATAAAGGTAAACATGATAAGGAGTAGCAGTGTATTTTAATGACAAAGTAAACAATGAAATGTTGTATAAAGGTAAACATGATAAGGAGTAGCAGTGTATTTTAATGACAATGTAAACAACGAAATTTTGCATAAAGGTAAACATGATAAGGAGTAGCAGTGTATTTTAATGACAAAGTAAACAATGAAATGTTGTATAAAGGTAAACATGATAAGGAGTAGCAGTGTATTTTAATGACAATGTAAACAACGAAATTTTGCATAAAGGTAAACATGATAAGGAGTAGCAGTGTATTTTAATGACAATGTAAACAACGAAATTTTGCACAACATTTCATTGTTTACTTTGTCATTAAAATACACTGCTACTCCTTATCATGTTTACCTTTATACAACATTTCATTGTTTACTTTGTCATTAAAATACACTGCTACTCCTTATCATGTTTACCTTTATACAACATTTCATTGTTTACTTTGTCATTAAAATACACTGCTACTCCTTATCATGTTTACCTTTATACAACATTTCATTGTGGTTTACATTGTTATTAAACATAAAGGTAAACATGATAAGGAGTAGCAGTGTATTTTAATGACAAAGTAAACAATGAAATGTTGTTTAATGAGAAAATGAAAATCGATTAGGTGTTGTTTAATGATAACGTAAACAGCATACAATATAGTTTAATAACAAAGTAAGTAGCACAGAATATAATGTAATGACAACATAAGAACAGCGGTTATATGTAGTTTAGATAAGAAAAAAGATAAGCAACAACTGGATGTTGTTTAATAACAATGTAAACCACAATGAAATGTAGATTAATAAGAGTGTAAACAACAATAAGGTGACAGCGTAAACATTAACGTGATTAAATATTATGTCAACTCAAACATTTATGATATTAAAACTTTAATACAAAGATAGGGAATGACGAGATGGACTTTCAATGACCAGGTAAGCAACAATATTTACTTAATGCCATTGATTGGATTTCACAAGTTAATTATTTATCCCAGTAGAGTCTCTTCGCTCTTTGGTAGAGTAAAATCCAATACCTCTGTAGGTCACTCACAGTTTCAGTTTCTACGGTAGGTCACTCGTCTTCTGATTCAGAATGGGTTTTCTAACATTTACTGCAAAAAGAGTCAAACAGTTGTAGTTGCAATTCTTCCAATGCTCGTAGTACGATACTGAAAACTCAAAACGGGCACATCACACGTTTTCATACAATGGCTGGCAGAACTATTGAGGTTGATGTTTAACATCGCAGTTTTTCTGAAAGACCTTCTGAGAGACAAAGAGAGAATGCGTATTCTTTGTCGTCGACACGAGTTGAAAGCACATAAGAAAGAAAGTCTCCCGACGTATCAGCGGTAAGTTTCCAGGTTTACAATACTAAAACCCGGGGCTCGATTCCCTGTGGTTGACAGAGTGCAGATAACCCATTCTGTAGCGTTGCGCTAAAAAAAACAACAACTTTCCTCTGAAAGAAATAGTACCCAAAGAGGGTATAAATACATTAATACAAAACGAAACAATATTTAAATATGTAATAATAAAAGGGCGTGTCTGTGTGTGACTGCCATAGCTTCAAGAGCAAAGAACCTAGAAACTTGAAATTTCGCAAACATACTAAGTGGAACCCGAGGGTATACATTTGGGTATTATTACTTAGCTACGTGCGTACGCACATGCGCATCTTTTTATGCAAAAAGCCACATAGAAAAGAAATGTGACCGCCATAGCTCCAAGAGGAAATAGCCTAGAAACCTGATATTTTGCACCCATACTAAGTGGACTTTGAGGGTATGCACCCAGGTATTATTACTTATCTTATCCACGTGCGTGCGCGCATGCAAATGTTTTTAATGAGGCAAACTAGCGAAAAACCACATAGAAAAGAAGTGGTTCGTTATATTACAAATAGAAATCACAGAGAGAAAGCACGTGTTGCGTGTGCGCACATTCGTGTCTGTGTATGTGTGACCGCCGTAGCTCCAAGAGTAACGAACGTAGAAGCCTAAGATTTTGCACCCATACTAAGTGGACCCTGCGGTTTTGCACCTTGGTATTATTACCTATCTTATCCACATGCGTGCGCGCATGCAAATGTTTTTAATGAGGCAAACTAGCGAAAAACCACATAGAAAAGAAGTGGTTCCTTATATTACAAATAGAAATCACAGACAGACATACATGCTCTTTTATTATAATTTGTTTGTTTTTTATTAAGCACAAAGCTACACAATTGGCTATCTGTGTTCTGCTGTGCCACTGGGGGGGGGGGGGCTTTTATTATAGATGTGTAGCCCGTCAAAAATGACGACGCAAGTACCACAACCTCATAATATACACGGTAGTATATAGTTTTGGTAACAATTGCCTTCCAACAATGGTTTTTATGCCATGTTGCTTAGCAATAAAACTGAGTATTTCGACTGCACTAGCAAAACATCATCAGGATAACACAGGAGAGCTAATATTTGCTTTGATCAGGAAGGAGCAAATAAATAATTAATTTATTAAAAAGATCACTTTAAATTAAGTTTAATAAACAGTTTGTATAAGAATATTTTAAAGAAACGTAAAAACAAATATGGAAGTAAAAAGAAAATGTCACATGAAACAGTTAAGAAAATAAGCCTTACTCTGTTTAATGGCAAAGATGTTTCAGATAAAAATCAAGGCAGGGTAGTTATGAAATTCCATACTGTGTATGTAAAAAGTAGTTTATATTGGTCACAGGAGCATTATTTCACAAAAGGGTTGGGGTAGGGGGCAATGAAAACTGACTTTGCGTGAGACCTACAATTCAGCTAAGGGCCCTAAATGACGTAATTTGTGTATATGTGTTAACACGGGCTGACTAAAAACGTTTCACAGAAACTGCCATTTGGGTCTCCTTCCCTCCAGGGCTTGGGGGAAGCCGACCATTTAAACCCCCCTCAGATGATGGTATTGTTGTACAGACAAAACGTCCGTGACAGTCAAAATACTATAAAGAAAAGAAGAAACAAAAATGGCGGTTGCTTCACATCTTTATAACACAGGGCATTCAGTTAATTGGGATGAATCCAAAAGATTGTGGAACCAAAATTTTATGAGCATTGTAATATTCATGAATGTACTGAAATAAAAAACAACAACAGAATATGAATAGTTTTGAATATTGCCTACATCCGTATAATGTTACGAAATCATTATTTTCCTCTCATTTCTTGGTTTAATATATTAATGAAAAGTACGTACAGTTTTAAGTAGTTAAAGTGAACATGCAACAATAGGTCAACAGCAATATATGTACTATATCCAATGTCGACGACGGTGAGATACGACAGAGAGAAAGAGTAGTGGTTGAAACATTTATATTATCAAATTTCGTAAGTAACAAGTGTTATGGTGTGAACTAGATTAAGTTGATGAAGTGTAAATTTTTGTCAGTTTTATATTAGGCATTTACAAATCAGAATACGGAAAAGGATTTATAACACAATATTATTTATCTATTTTAGTAGTAGTATTATATATTTTTACTTGAATTAACTTTTACTTATCATTCAGAAGAAATGGCGAACCAGTAAACTAGTCTTATTGTTTCTAGAATGGTTCAAGTAACCACAGCACAGAAGGATACATTAGTAATTCTAATCAAATTTAGCATGAAGTTCTTATCCAATTTTGCATTAACCTGCCCTAACTGATTTTCTTTTTAAAAATATAAATAACAGTGTTTTAGAGGTACGCCGGACAAGCATGCCCAGACTGTGAATACTACGATTCATGGCCTTTTACCACATAAATGTCCTCCGTTTTGTGGAGCTTTGAGGGTTTTATAACAGTGACGGTAAAACCCATATTCAACCGCACCCAAAAGTTGACAGTGTGTGCTATTGACTATCTGCTTTCCCTTTCGTCCATCAGTTCAGTATTAGGAACAGTTACGTGCAGATACCCTTGTTTACTTTTGCACGAAATCCTGAAACAGACATGGTGTTTTAGACAGATATAAGTTCTGAAAGAGACATTTTGTTTTCAAACTAGGACAAAGACATCTTCAGAGTAAGCCAGACTACTCGATGGGCTATTTTCTCTTGTAACAATACTCGCCATATTGCTACTTGGACGACTTCTGAAGGTTTCACGTTCCTTGATACTTCGCAAGACAAATCCAAATACGAGAGATTAGACTTTCAAGGCCGGCTTCTCCGAGTTGGCACTCTAAAGGTACGGTTCACTGTGAAATGTGATATTATGTTTTTTTTATTGACTAGCCTCGCAATTGCTCTCCATTTGTATTTATATATAAAAAACCACCAACCAACAACAAAAAACAAACGTTTAACTCGGAAAGAAGGTTCTATTATTATTGAATCATCATGTTGAAAGATACGGGTAGCTTGTAGGTAGAACTTTGGTTAACGTGAAAATAACAAAATATTTTTTTTCCTAACAAATATGGCGATATAATAAATAAGCATAAAAACAACTTAACTAAATTTTATACTATCAGATATATTAAATATAGGGCCCTTTTTGAGGGCCTATATTTCCTTTACTTACACATACTACTTAACTATTGGTAAGGATGAAGGTTCCTAATAAAGATGAGTTTCAAATTGTGCAGGTTATTGAATGACTGATTGTGTTCAGATACAATATAACTTATGGAAAGTAATGCATAAAAAAAAGAAACTTCATAAAGTCTTTGATAAGACTGATAACAACCGAAAAAGAAAGAGTTTTGTGAAAATTCAGCTATGAACAGATGTTTAAAGAATCCCTTCCAGTGCATTTGCACACAATCAATACCGTATATGTTTGGCAAGAGACACAATGACTCTTATACATCACACTAATTAGATGTCATGCATGTTTTTATGAAAGCTGATCCCATTATTGTGTAAGGAGGTAGTGAAGCTCCTGTACAATTTTGGGTTGCACTGGATGGAATGCTGTCACCCTCTGTAGTATGTTCAAAGCATGCTCAATATGGTTCATGTCAGGAGATCTCGTCCAAATTCTCGATTGCTTCCTGTTCAAAAAAGGTAGTGGTAATCCTTGGTCGATGTGGGTGGATATTATTAGCAACCAAAATTAAGTTTGGCCCAACTGTATATGGTCTCATTGTCTTATGGAGAATCACTTCTTGGTACCTAACAGCAGTGAGGGTGTTGTTTTGGGTGACATGGAGGTTCATTCTTCTTTGTATGTTGATTTCAGCTCACACCATCACAAATCATTAAAAACACTTTTTTTTTTCAAATGAGTGTGATAATAAAACAGTTAAAGTAATGAAGGAAACAAAATTCATTAAATCGGGGGACCTTTGGACAGCTTAGGGCTCTAAGCAATTGATTAGTTTGCTTATGCTTAACATCATCACTGAGTCCAAGCTAGTAAGCACCACATTGCTGTGTACTGGAAAATGTTCGAGGTCAATAGTTATGGTTCCTATTCTAGTATGGCACATTTATCTTAAATTGTTAGCATTATGACATAATAATTTTATTGAAGAAATATAGTTTTAAGTCAAATGATCGTTTTATTTTTACCTACAATGCATGGTGTTTTATTTCTCCAGAAAATTCCTCATATTACGTATCATGTTCGAAAGGATGAGAATGTTATTGGAGATGAGGGTATAGAAAACAGCCTCCTGAACACCATTGCAGAACATCTGAATTTCAGGTTGGATATAATTCTACTTTGTATCCTACAATCCACATCATGAACTAAGATGCTTAGAATGACACATTTGCTAACATATTTCCAATTCTTTTTACCTGAACCACAGGAGGTAGAAGAATGTTATATGTATGGTGTTTGGAGTTGTATTTTACTCATCACAACAAATCTATGTTTATAAAGTATTTGAAAAATATGTAGCATTTATACTACAAGTTTGATTTTCTAAATTTTTCAGCAGACAAGCTGTTTAGAAGGTTAATTTTCACAAACACACCATTTCAATAATATGTACATCATAATTTATAATTAGAAGTTGGGTGAATTTGTGCTTTCATCAAAGATTTTGACAAGTTGTGGAAATAATTTATCTTGGCAGCTTTAACATCTACAACATCAATTTATGTATTAAGCAATGTATGAAAGTTCAGAAACGGTCATAACAAATAATCTGAAAAATATATTGTAAAAAGACCCAAGATAAAAAGAGAAACAGTATGATCCTTATTTGGAAGGAGAAAGTAATATGTATCCTTCATATCTTTTGTTTAGACTATAAAATATCTTAAAATAAAATGCGTTCCATTGATTTGAATACTTGGTTATTTTTATTTAAAATATAATATAATATAAGAGCTATATTATCAATATCCTTATAAAGCACATTTCTGCACTTAAATTATCAACTCATTTTTGGTTAACAATATTCTTCGATTGTCAACAATTATTGACTCACTTATGTTTGACATAGCTTGGAATGTTAGATTCATTACATAAGCTATCAACTCACTTGTTTTTAACAATATCCCTCTTGTTTCAGATTCAGTACATAAGCTTGTTAGTACCCTTACAGTGTTAGACTCAGTATACATAAATATCAACTCAACTGTAATTAGCAATACTTTTCCAGCGTTAATTCAGCAAGGGACAACTTTAGTTTCACAAGTAGGCAACAAAGAAGGGTTGCTATAACAATATATATATATATATATATACAGCGTGGTTACAAGTAAATAGACACCACCTTTTTAGAAAAAAAAATGAAATTTTTTCAGTCATATTCACATGAATTG
>NW_013667010.1:142453-155264 GCF_000517525.1 Limulus polyphemus | reverse complement strand
ATAAATCAGTTAAATGACGAAAAATTAGGTGTCTGTTTACTTGTGACCACTCAGTGTATATGCTAATACTGTTGAAATGTGAGAAGTATAATCCAAATTAATTAAAAATTGTCTTGGGTTCATTGCCTAAACTATTGTTACGACAGCGGAAGTCACGTGACTCTGGTAACACGTGATGAGATTCTAGAAGGATCGGGGAACCTCAAGAATGTTCAGAGTTTGCTAGACGCCCTCTTTTTTAGTATATAAGGCGGCAGATAAATTGATAACGGAGATAATCGAGTCAAGCCGTAAGTAAAGTGTGTAAATCGTTGTGAATTATAGCGTGTGTTTAAGTTAAAGTGACTGTGGAAATTCTGTGTATTGCAAAGTTGTATTGAGAAAGAATAAACTAGTTTTATTTAAGAAAGGACTTGTATCGCTGAAGTTCCTCGGAAAGAATTTATTCCGGGAAATTAACAAACGACCAGGGACGTAACACTATTAACAGTTTTGTGTTTAACAATAACTTTCCATGTTAAAAAGATAAGTAAACTAGCAACTACCTTGTGTTTAACAATACCCTTCTAGTGTTAACAATCCATTTGCTGTTTATCAATATCATAGTTTCTAGTGTGAGATTAAGTACATAAATTGACAGTTTACTTTTCTTAACAATACTGTAGTTTCCAGTATTTGGTTCAGTGCCTAAGCTCTTAATTCATTTGTATTTGGGATAGGCATGGCCTAGATTTATCATACTGGAACTGTGAATCTGTGGGATTACTATTTATATCCTGAGGTTGTAAAAATGCACTCCACACTTTGAAGACGTTAAGAGACAGTCAAATACCATTATTTGGTCAAAGAGAGTAGCCCAAGAGCTACCGGTGGGTGCTTTTGACTAGTTAGCTGCCTTCCAAGTATCAGTTGGAAATTAGTGTTGGTTAGTTGCAGATAGCTAATGTATAGCTTTGTGCAAAAATCTTTAACAAACAAATACTTTTATTTTATAATACCATAGTTTTTAGTATTAGGTTCAATATATTTAGTAATCAAATTAAGTTAAGGTGTATAATTTTCTTTTTATTTAGCTATAAACTTGTTTTGCCACCAGATGGTATGTTTGGAGCTAAGGAAAATGGAACTTGGTCAGGTATAATGGGGATGGTTATGAGGAAGGTAATTTTTTGTTTCTTGTCTCCCTTGTTTGTAAAATATGAACATACTTTCTTCTTAGACTACTTTAAAGAAAACGTTAATATTATCTTTAACTTGTGATCAAAGCAAGCTACCTACATAGATCAGCAGTTAAACTGAACCAAGTAATTGATATTACTCCCTAAATATACCCATCTAACTAGGTGTATGCAAAGTAATAAAACAAAAATGTATAATGATTAGAATTTCCTTGTTTCATTAATTGGGTATTATACCTTTTAGACATATTTTGGCTGTAATCCAAGTAATATCTCACATGGTTTGAACAGTTGTGGATTTTTTAATTAATTCTAAATCCATATAATAAGTTAACAGTACAAAATAGTCATATCAATAAATAACACACAAAAACAAATTAAAAATTAATTCCTCTCTTCTTTTTTTTTCATAATCAGATGGGGAAAATAATTTTTGATCTGATTTGTGCCCAGGTTAGACTCAATAAATTTTATTTTATTTAGAATGTCATTCATCAATATTATTTTTCATAAACAGTATAAGAACTGATATTATTGTCTGCTCTTTGAAACCAAAGCAGCAAGACAAGAGAAAAGGTAGTAAAATGTTTAATTTTTGCAGTAAAACTAAACATTACAATTGGTTAAGCTCTACTGATAGGTGTTTAAGTGATGGATATGATTTATTAAATGAACATTAGCTAAATATGACATAGAGTTTTGATGTTGTAATGCTAAACAGTTTTCTTTGTTCTTCTGTGATTTGCTTTTTACACTAAATTCTGTATTTAAAAAAAATTAAAAGAATTCTTGATAATGACGTAATTTTTTTATAAGAACATTAGAAATAACATTAAGCTCACGTCTTGATATTTATTGCCAATAAAGAATCCCATTAAGCCAAAATATTTAACACTTTAGTTGCAAGTTTTTACATTATATTTCGCATTTGTTATGAGCTTGTTGTTTATAGGAGGTACTAACAGTCTATAAACACGTACAAAGATTGTTTTCGATAATTTTATATTTCAAATTATGGTATATCCGCTAGTTTATCTTAAAGTCATAATTATATCAAATGACCTATTTAAATCACATGTTTGTGTGTCTTGATGTCTAAATTGTATCAAATGACCTATTTAAAACACATGTTTGTGTGTCTTGATGTCTAAATTGTATCAACTGACCTATTTAAATCACATGTTTGTGTGTCTTGATGTCTAAAGTGTATCAAATGACCTATTTAAAACACATGTTTGTGTGTCTTGATGTCTAAATTGTATCAAATGACCTATTTAAAACACGTTTGTGTGTCTTGATGTCTAAATTATATCAAATGACCTATTTAAAACACATGTTTGTGTGTCTTGATGTCTAAATTGCATGAGACAACATATGATATGATGATGTTTTTAACGTCAACGCGTCTCAAGAGCTATATTTTATTTTAGATGACCCGTAACATACGTGTTCTGTCTCAATGAAAGTGTTTTTGATGGACTGTGTCATGGATTACGTGTCACATTTCTGCGGCCTTACCAATCATTAATAGAAAAATAACTAATGTAATCTGAAGATCCTGTAAACTTTATCGTTGACTGTTTATAATCTGCTGGCAGGAAGTGGACATGGGATTGACAGCTCTGGTTGTTACGTATGAAAGAGAGGAAGACATGGATTTCACCGTTCCTTACAACTTCGAGTTCCTGACATTCGTCACGGCCGTTCCTGGTTTCGAACATCGTGCGTTAGCTATCATTCGGCCTTTCACTTGGCAGGTGATTTTTTAATCTCACTGTAATCATTTCCAGTTTTCAACTGTTCTATACGACACGATCCAGTCAAACATGACTATAGAAGGCTCATCATTTTTAGTTAACGTTGTACTGAACTTGGTTTTCAAACTGAAGTCTGACACGAAAGCTAAAGATGATATTCCGTGAAAACGCGCCTCCCAGTGGCACAGCGGTATGTCTGCGGACTTACAACGCTATAATCCGGGTTTCGATACCCGTGGTTGGCAGAGCACAGATAGCCTATTGTTTAGCTTTGTGCTTAAGTACAAACAAACAAACCGTGAAAACGCAATCTTCAAACACCTCCCAACAAACAAATTAAACTTCATTTTTTATTTTGATAATATCCATGTTATCAAAGTACCAACAGCGGAAAAAAAAAATGCCTCAGTCTTCTCACAAGTCTGAACTACAGTAAAAGTACTTACAGAGAATGACCCATCACAAATGAAAAAATTGGTGCACGCACTCACGCGAAAGTTCTTCATGCAGGCACAATTTTCGATGAAATAAGTACAACTTCAAAGTATAAGTGAAATTGTAATTGATTTGTTTTTAGACGAAAGATATTATAATATATTCTTCCTAGAACAGAATAAAAATCAAGATAAATCCAATATTTCATCATTCAGCTGCAAACAACTCGCGTTGTGTGTTCACCAAGTTTTTTTTTCTTTCATCATCGCCTACGCGTGATTTTAATGCTGAGAACAGGCTATTTTGTGAAAATGTTATTTTCTCATCGTACTGATAAATCGAATATTTATTCTAGTATGCAGAATAGGGCTGTTTTATCCAATGAGCAAAAGGGGTAGTTGCCCAGGGCTCACCGCGCATTGCAAGTAAAATGATAAAAAATAAAATAATAATAATAAACCAGTTTTTAAATGAATATGTATGTTTAATTTTTTATTTCCTTAATTTTTTATCACTAATAAAATCAGTTTATCAAGTTGTATGTTATTTTCTTAAAATCAAGGGGGGCCACTAGTGTATACTTCGACTAGGCCCCACCAGTGCCTTAACGCGGGATCGATATAGAAGCATAGTTCTTTTATGAGCTCTATGTGATAGTACAACAATTTTAGTGAGCGGGAAACAAATGTGCAAATGCAATAAAATGTATCGTAGCAACACGAAAGTAAAAAGTAAATATGTTGCCATGGCTATAAATCTCAGTCTAAGTTACCAAAAATTAGGTTTTCGAGAAATTCTTCATAAAAACATTTGGTTTACAGGCTATGTCTAAACTAAAGGTAACATTAATATTATTTATAATGCATTCATTTGGAACATAGCACATTAAATAATCAATACTTAGTAGGTCGTCCTGTAGTCTTAACTTCATCGGCTAGTGTTTTGCAGTCCTACTTTCCGATTGATGCAATAATGTTTTATCTGTATTATCATGAAGACTTTCAACTAGCCATTTAAATAACTTTATATATATATTTTTTTAATTTCCCACCAAATACCTTTTATCCTGCATACTAGTATGCTCTGGAACATTATCTCACTGACATTCAAAGCCAGGGTAAATTAGCGTTGTTTATAGGGTATTACGTGATGATCCAGCTATTGTGATTCTGCTCCGTTTTCATAATACCACTAGGTCTGGCGTGGCCTGGCGGTTAGGGTGCTAGATGGCAATCTGTGGGTCTCGGGGTCGAATCCCCGTCACCGGATATAGGGCCGTTATAATGTGACGGACAATCCCACTATTCGTTGGTAAAAGAGTAGCCCAAGAATTGGTGTTGACTAGCTGCCTTCCCTACAGTCTGTCACTGCTAAATCAGGAACGGCTAGTGCAGGTATACCCTCGAGTAGTTTTCAACAACGAACAAAATACCATCAATTTGGACATTCTCTTCCACTCCTGCTGCAAAGGAACATCTATCACAGGCCCGCCACCGTATTTTACAGCTCTGTCTACACAATCCTGTTTATATTCCTTATAGTCGTGTTTCTCCTTCAGTTTATAAAAGCTTAAATTTTGTTTTGTATTAGTCCCTAGCAATTATATCACTTGTTAATTCAATTCTTGAGACCCTTTTGACCATGTTCACAGATGAGATATTAGCTACTTGGGCTCCAACTTTTCCTTGTATACTATTTTCTTGCATCCGCTTTTTGGACGGTTCTATTGCACGCTGAATATAACCCAGAGAATGCTTTTGTTTGTTATTAAGAACAAAGCTACACAGAGGGCTATCTCTGCTCTGCCCACCACGGGTATTGAAACCCGGTTTCTAGCAGTATAAGTACGTAAACATACCGCTGTGCCACTGGGGCAACACAAAGAAATATGACAAAAACCAAACCATTAACATGTTCCCAACAATGGTTCAAATCCTTTCAAGTTTTATTGTATGTATATTAAAATATGAAGAATCGTAAGGTAATATTTTTTTAAGTTATAATTTGATATGAAAGATTTACATCTAAGAAAGGTGACGTCAACTGAAACTGGACAGAAAACTTTTGAAATTTCGAAATTCTTATTAATTAATAAATATGAAGGAACATCAAATATAAAATGCATGGTGTATCAACATTTTTGTTTTTAGTTAAGAAGTGTGAAAAAAGGGCAAATGCACTGAGTTGAAAAGAAAGAACACCGCACACTTTCAAACTCAATCTATTCTGCTGCTTTTCTCTCTCTCTTTTTTTACAACTACCGCTAACGGAACGAAAACACAATGATTGTGTCTCCTATTAGGAACTCATCTTTCAGTCAAACTTTTGACAGCAGAGAGAGTAAATTAAGATTAGTTCTTTAACAGAAACGTGAGAAAGGAGAATAAAAATGTTTTAAACGTTTTAGACAATCCAAAACTGATTGCAGATGGTAAATAGTATTTTAGATGTACGACATTGTATACCTAAGCACATATGCCTCATTTTATTGTATTTTAATTTTTTTTAGCTCCAATGTTAATCCACACGTGAGGCTTGCGAATGAGGGTTAACTCCAGTAATCTACTTCACCAAACTGTACCTCTTATACTACCGTATATTTTATCTTTTTCATGTGGTACATTGGTATTCAACAGGTAGTCAAAAGTTTCCACAAAAACGCAGATTCAGGAAATGTTATGCAGGGAATATATAGAATACGGACAGCTAAGAAACACAAATATATCAACGTTGTACAGAAGTTTTTATTCATAAGACATTGTGTATGTGTTTGTTTATATCACTTACTACCGGCCCCGATTTCTCATTTGCTGAGATGAAGAGAAGACTTTCCACATTCGGCCTCACGGGACAAGGACAACGACATTATGCTATTATGCACTTTCAAGTCGGACAAAGAGGTTCTTGTGCGATATTTTATAACTCATAGATTACTCACATCAACGACTATTCCTAATGACAAATTCAAGAGAAAGAACATCAAATTAATACCAACATGTATCACACTTTGAGATGGGCTTGTCCTGACTCAAGGAACAGAAACACACACAGGATCAAACTGGTACAATCTTGTATGGGATAGCCATCGCTGTATATAAACTTTACCTAAGAAAAACGCGATTAAGACCTTTCTACATCACCAGCACAGAAACGTAGAAAAATTGCATGAATTTATGACTGCAGGTTTATTCTAAATTAGTTATGGAAGGGTGAAATTAACAGTTATTTCAAGTTTACCACACCCAGTGTAGTTTGTACCTAATTTTTAATTTTTCTGTTGTGCTTGGGCGAAACTGTTTCTCCCCAGTTGTTTGGTGTACTTTAAAATGTTATTAATATATGTATATATTCTGGAAATGTGCACGCTGAGTAGGAAATATGACTCTCTTAAGGTAGCCAAATGCCTCGTCATCTAATTAGTGACGCGCATGAATGGATTAACGAGATTCCCACTGTCCCTATCTACTATCTAGCGAAACCACAGCCAATGGAACGGGCTTGTTATTAAGAACAAAGCTACACATAGGGCTATCTGTGCTCTGCCCACCACGGGTATTGAAATCCGGTTTCTAGCAGTATAAGTACGTAAACATGAAAGCTGTGCCACTGGGGCAACACAAAGAAATATGACAAAAACCAAACCATTAACATGTTCCCAACAATGGTTCAAATCCTTCCAAGTTTTATTGTATGTATATTAAAATATGAAGAATATTTCTTTCAACAGTTCTTTGGCTAGAAATTTGCATTATACATTTCTATTTCTAGATGTGGATTGTGCTTATTTTAACACTCGCCTTCTCTGGAATTTTGATGAATGCTGTTGATAACATATCGGCTAAGGTACACCGAACATCCAGAAGGCACTTGGAAGCTTTTTGGTTCATCATCGGTAACCTAACATCTCAAGGTAATATAGTAATACATGTCTACGTAACATTTCATATACTTTTTACGATCTGGTGATTAAGGTGCTCGACTCGCAATATTCGGGTCGCGGTTTCGAAACCCATCACCAAACGTGCTCGCTATTTCAGCTGTGGGGACCTTATAATGGTTTGGTCAATCCCATTATTTGATTAGAGTAGCCTAAGAGTTGGCAGAGGGTGATGTTGACTAGCTGCCTTCTCTATAGTGTATCTGTCCCAAATTAGGGATGACTAGTGAAGATAAATTTAGAGCAGCTTTGCGCGAAATTCAACAAACTACTTTTTATTATTATATTTTAGGACTACTGTATTTTATAAAACTTTAAAACCTAGCCTTGGTATAATTTTTGGCTAAGTAAAATCTTCTCAAATCTCATCAAAGAGTAACAAGTTTATTTTTGGCTATGTTTCAGGTTATAATAAATCCTTATAAATTATTGTGTTCCACTAAAAAAAGCGACAAAATTCAGAATATCAAACGTACTTTTTAGTAGTCTTAAGAGGGAACTCACAGGATCATGACTTGCCTTCAGACATGGGTCATTTATGCCTCAAAACACCCATATGCTCAAAAAGAATCCTAAAGATAAACACGGTATGCACGAATGAACACTACGCCTCTATTACGTTTTATATATACAGCATTCTATATGAATGAGAATAAACCTAGGAATGCCCTTACGATTTTCTCATTGTATCATCTTCTTAATCAATACACATAATTTAAGCTACCCATTGTACTTCTACATGTATATCTCAAACATGATAGGTATTAAAGTAGAGGAAATGTGATGTTTTCGTATGTTTTAGGACACCACATTGAAGTTGCACCAGAACTAAGTGTACGTTGTATGGCAGGCGCGTGGTTGTTAGTTGCGGTCGTTTTGTTGGCAGCCTATTGTGGACCTTTGACCTCTCACGTGACCTTTCCAACCCCTCTGAAACCCATCGATAAAGTTGGAGAGCTACAAGTGGCTGTGAAATCTGGGGCAATGAAAGCAGGGACACTTCAAGGGACTTCATACTTTCATCGTTTCATGGTCTGTAGTCATGTAAAATCCATCTCAGTGGTACCATTAGAAGTTAGAAAAGTTGACTAATGGGTAGAAAAAATTATATTGATTTAACACTCATTAAAAACTCTTATGATTTTGACTGTAGCGAACGAGAACCTTTTCTTTTTCATTCACGAACAACTTTAAAATCAGAAACAAGCTAAGTATTTTTCTGAATAACTTGAAAACCACAAATAAATTAGTATGGGTATTCGTCTGAATTAAAATTTTACTGCTTTATGTCTAAATATTTCTTATGAGTAGTTGCCTTGGTTCTTTTTTTACGTGTGACTGGCTTTAACTTATTCGTATGGTTAGTACAGTCGATGTAATACTATGCCAAGGTTGATCTTCTAATGAGTATCATTTATATAACATTATTATCGTTATCTTTAGCTTGCGGAAGATGGAGTTCTGAAATATCTGGCGGACAAAATGAGAAAACATCCTAGTTGGGTAATGACTGACATTCAGAAAGGCATTGAACGAGCCCTCAAGAGTCCTTATGCTTTCATTCATGGAAGGGTTGTTCTTTCCGCCCACGCCGCCATGTTAGGTAGAGACAGGTTCCACGTTTCCACTGACTGCTTCTTTTCAGACACTTTTGCTTTTCCTCTTCAAGACGGTTCTCCTTTAAAAGCCGAGTTTGACAAAGTGTAAGAGAAATATTTAACACACTAAGTGTTCTATAATTGTGATATCGGGATTCATTGCGTGCTGTCTTCTGCTAGTAACGCATATATCAATGTATCTAGAAAAATGGATATGCGTGTTTTGTCTATAAATCGCAACATAAAAGTTGTCTTCATAAACCAATGTTGATAAAAGTTGTAGAAACTTACAAGAAAATTTTGTTTTATCTTTTTTTAAAGAAATAATCTCCAAGTCAGTAATATAATTTATACAACACAATTAAATGATCACCAAACATTTATAAATAATCAGGCCTAGAACTAAAGGTAGGTAATTTAGGCGGTTGCCTTGAGCAGTGGTTCTCAACGTGGGCCATGTTTCTAAAGGGCCACACGTGAATGACGAAATATTAGGGGGTCACAGTAAATTCTGAGTGGGCTACCAAAACTTCACAGCATGAATAAAATATTTCAACAGCCCAGGCTAGATTCAAACGTGACAAACATTATTTCTGGATAAGTAGCTCTGGGAGAAGGTAAAGTTGTACTTTATCGCTTTTCCTACATCTTATCTGGTTGAATCTGGTTTTAGTCGGGTGACTTATTTGCTATCAAAAATACGCAACCGCCTTGATGTTGTGAAGAGAGTTGATCTTCACTTATCACTGACCACAGTGCAACCGGACATTAAAACTTTCAAGTGTTCATCAGGCCCAAGGATCACACTGAATAAAATCTCAATGATTAACAGAATATTTTTAACTTGTATAAGTAAACGGTATGTTATAAACAAAATATTTAAAAACAATACAATATTGTAAAAATAATATAAATATATTATTTATAAATCAACAGTGTGGAAATAAGCAACGTTTTTGCCTAAATAACAGCGTCTACAGGGGCCACAGAGATAAATCAAACTCAAAAGTGAGCTACGAGCAAAAAAAGGTTGAGGAACACTGGTCTAGAATACCAAATTACTGGGGGCTCTAGTATGAGTAGGGGCGTTGCATTAATTTTTGCTTAAGGCGCAAGTTAAATTATCGTCGGCTCTGTGGGAAATATTATTCGAAAAACAAATAAACTGTCTGAAGATTAGTAACAGTAACTCACGCTTTGCTTGTTTTGATAGTTTCTGTTTTAGTATGAGAAAATCTATAAAATATGAAATAAACAACTGTTTGACATTTTTAGCATTAGTTAGTTTTATAAGCCATCGCTTTTTGTTATTATATCATCTAAATCATGTGTTTATGATATAATACTTTCATGGTCTGTCTTCATAATTGTTTGATGTCATTATATAAAGTGTTATTTGGTTCACAAGCGCACAATCTCATTTAACAAATCTACGTGCTTATATAAATAAATTGAGAACAAGCGCCATCTTTTGATAACATTTACAAACAGGCTTCTTACAAGATTTAACGTATATACAATTCACATATTTGTGTAATGTGCACCTTTTTCATTGAATGTATTTTTGTCCATAACTTTTTCTTTGAAAAAGCCTAAAACCAGTATAATTTATTGAAAATATAATGCTTTTTTTACGAAACACATGAATTGTTGTTTCATTAGTTAATGCCTTAAAATTAGTCGTAATACCTTTTAACACAAGTATATACTTCTAATAAAGCTGTTTGATCTATTTTCTACGTTTTTCAACAGTATCCGTCGAATTTGGGAAGCAGGATTAGTAGTACAGTGGGAAAAAGAACAATTGCGAAGATATGACAATCGAGACCTTATCACCACTGAAGATCCTACTGACGCTTTTACGTTGGTTGACATTCAAGGAGCATTCATCTTGTTTGGCATGGGCAACGCCATGGCCTTGATAGCTTTCGTTGTGGAAAACATAATCCAATGTCTGAAATGGATCATTAATTCAAAAACCGTGTAACAAAATGGGAATAACAAAACTAAGGAATCTTAGGAAAGAATAATTATTCAGATACACTCTTTTTGTAGGATCTTTAATTTAGTTTGAATATTAGTATTCATTTGTTTTAAATTAGATGCAGGTGCTGAAGGTAGTATATAAAAATATGTATCACACATTAGTTTTTAAACTATATTATTCTATTTTGTTTCATTGCACTGCCCCAAAACACTAAATCTAGATACCACAATTTTCCGGGAGATCAAATTACTTCTCCTATGATGGTTATATGGACGTTATATTAAGTTGATAGTAATTATGTAATTATTTTAGGGTAAAATTACGAAATAAAATTATTTGAAGTTGTAATTCTGGTTTTACATTGTCGATATTTATGAATTTACCAACACTTTAAAAAAGTAGCAACAATTTTAAATTTTAAATCAGCTTTATTACGAACAAGAAAAAATACGTTTCTGTTTTCATGTATGAACACAATAAGTCCTCACTGACTTTATTAGAACAAAGAAAGATGACCTTTCTGTCCATGGTCAAATACTTAGGGAGCGCGACTTGCAAACTGTGGGTCGCGGGTTTGAATCCCCGTCCCACCAAAATATACTCGCCCTTTCAGCAGTGGGGGCGTTATGATGTGACGGTCAATCCAACTATTCGTTGGTAAAAGAGTAGCCCAAGAGTTGGCGGTGGGAGGTGATGACTGGATTCCTTCCCTCTGGTCTTAACCTATTAAATTAGAGACGGATAGCGCAGATAGCCCACGTGTAGCTTTGCGCTAAATTAAAAAAAACAAAAACATTTCTGTCCTTATCAGAACAAAGGAAAATTGCGTTTGTGTTCCCATGTATTAACACCACAGTTTCTCAATGATTCTATTAGAACAAAGTTTTGAATGATATGTTTGTTTTACTTGGTATGACTGAACAGGTATAGTTACGCACAGGTTAGACTGGCGGATTTCTACAAAACTAGTATTTATCAGCAGTGTAATAGCTTATATAATGGCACTAAAGAACGAAAACTGTTACAGCAGAATAGCCGAACATGTGCATAGAAAATGAATACTATTTTCTTAGTTTCTCCATATAAGACATTAGAAAACAGATAAAATAGATATTTTGTGCTAATGAAAATCCACAGTTTGCACTATCTAAGTAGGAATTCTCTACTGTCTGTTTGGTAGAGTCATTAGGCCAAAGTACTAATTGGTTACTTTCTTTGTTTTCGGATACTCGCGAAAAACTACTCAAGAGCTATCTGCACTAGCCTAAATTTGAACTAATAGAGAGAAAGCAGATACTTAACAGCATCCACTGCCTACTTTTGTAGACCGAAAAGTGGGATTTGACCGCCACTTTTATGATGCACCCACAGCCCTAAACGCGGAGCACGAATTTTTATTTTTGACGTAAAACCTCTCAAATCCATGCCCCGAACCCGACAAGCTTTGCCAATATTAATTAATTCTTGTTTATTTTTAGAAAACATTTCTTTCAGGTTTAAAGTATAAATTTTTAATGACCCATGTTTAGTTCTGTTTAGTTTTAGAATAAAATAATGTGTTTTTCTTTGTATTTGGTAGCTTTTTCTTCTTTTTGTTTCAGAAGAGGCAGGTATCTGTTAGAGTTTTTTGTTAAACTAATTAAAAGCTTATTTTCATATTGTTGCGTCAGCGAGTCACATGACTAGTGTGACGCCACGTTTCTAGAACTATCCTGTACCTTGGCGAATGCTCTAGCATTTACTAGATATAGGGCAGCCTGGTATATAAAAGAGGGTGACAACGTGAAGGGGCAAGAATGTAATGTGTGTGTGAGTAATTGAACTGCAGTCAGAAGTATTGTTGACGTTCGTTGATATAGCGTTTGTTTTAGCGCGATTGTTGAAGTTGACTGTATCGTAGAGTTGTATTCGGAAAGAAT
>NW_013667010.1:104854-141580 GCF_000517525.1 Limulus polyphemus | reverse complement strand
TTGGTTATCACAGGGGCAGTCAAATAGTGTATTGGGAAACTAGTATATTTTAGGTGTAAGTGTGTTGGTTATCACACTGGCAGTCAAATAGGATATTGGGAAACTAGTATATTTTAAATGTAAGTGTGTTGGTTATCACACTGGCAGTCAAATAGTATATTGGGAAACAGTATCTTAGGTGTAAGTGTGTTGGTTAACACACGGACTATGTGAGTGATATCTGGGTGTAAAACACAAACATTGGTGTATGTATATATATATATCTAACACTTAGGATAGTGGCAGCTACATTTAAAAGTAGCTAACAGTGTATATTAATTTGAACGTATTTGCCGTCACTTCTTGATCATTCGCCTCATATTAGAACGCCCTCTAGTGTGTAGCTTTGTGATTAATGACAAACAACAACACAACAAAAACATCATACTAGAACATCGATTTCTGTCATTATAGAAAACTAAAAGAAGAAGAAAAGAACGATAATACAGTTTAAAGGTTGTGGAATTGAGTCCCAATTATATATATTTGACGAAGTCTCTAGGCCTATTATTGGTTAATTAAAGGTTGTGGAATTGAGTCCCAATTATATATATTTGACGAAGTCGCTAGGCCTATTATTGGTTAATTAAAGGTTGTGGAATAGAGTCCCAATTATATATATATTTGACGAAGTCGCTAGGTCTGTTATTGGTTAATTAAATGTTGTGGAATAGAGTCCCAATTATACATATTTGACGAAGTCACTAGGCCCATTATTGCTTGAATAAAGAGTGAAACACATTCAATGGACAAATAAAAAAAAAGGTTCTAATGATTTGAATCTATATTCGCCAGAAACACCAGATAAAGAGAATTTTTAACGAATGTAACATTTACGTCATTCATTGCGTAGCGAGACATTTAAGTTTAAGCGATTTATTAATATTGTGTTTAAATTGTTAACACAACTATTTCTGTCGACAAAACGGTGATCTCGAAACGATGTTTCAATGTGTGTAAAACTAACCGTGACAGGCATTGAACTATCGTAGAAGCTTTTAGAGAGAGAAGCATGAGTCGTGTATCTATATACAGTTCTTGGTACATATGTAATACAGTTGACTTATTGATATTGTTGCGTCAGCGAGGTGACATGACTAGTGTGACGCCACGTTTCTAGAACTATCTTGTTCTTTCATGAATGCCCTAGCATTTACTAGATAGGGTAGTCTGGTATATATATAAGAGGGTGACAACGTGACGCAATAATGTGTGTGTAGATAGTGAGTAATTGAACTGCAGTCAGAAGTATTGTTGACGTTCGTTGATTAGCGTTTGTTTTAGGCGCGATTGTTGAAGTTGACTGTATCGTAGAGTTGTATTCGGAAAGAATAAACCAGTTTTATTAAGTAAGGACTTGTGCCGCTAAAGTTTCGTCGGAACGAAGTTACGGAAAGTTAATTAGCGAACGGAGACGTAACAATATGTTAACCTATTTAAATTTTGTATAATTTCATTACTTTTATGTGCGAAAATGTATTGCTTTCATCTGTCTTAGAATAATTGTTTTCATTTCTGAAGCTGGTTTTCAGTTTCTTGTAAGTTAAATAGGTTTCTTTCGTTTTGATATTATTTTAATTTCTTTATATTTTTTCTTGATTTTCTTTCTACTGGTTCATCATTTTCATTAAATTTTCAATCTCACTTCAAGGATAACCAACATCTTAAAGTTCAGTTTTGATTGTGTCTTATTTTTATCAGATTAATCCCATTTCTAATACCACTGTAATAACGATTTTTATTTTTGGGCTGGTTGTTTTGAATTATTCGATAAAAATAATAATGCAAAGTCTAGTCCACTTAATTAATGAAAACGCATGCGTTTTATTCCTTTTGCTACAACTTATTTAGTTAGCTTGATTAACTCTCACTGATAGGCCTAATCTCACGCCAATATAACAATCACTTACTTGCAAATTCTCTTGTTCTTTTAACACTTTCTTGTGCCTCTAATACTTCGACGAAACATAATTAGTAAATACAAAACTAAACTAACTGACTAACTTACTGACAGTAACAGAAGAACTTACAATAAATTCGCTAACTCAGTAATCAATCATTCACTGTAATGGTGTAAAAAGCGGGCCCCTTAATTTTTAATCTGTTCCACTAAAAATGCACCAAATTATAGAAAATTACTCTCAAGAAAAGTAGAAGAGTGCATGAAATTTAATCCAGAACTCACCTTCCCGAGACTTAAGGCGAGCCCCGTACTCAACCAGTAATTGGTGTGCCTATGGCGCACACTACCTCGCTTCGCTCGGTCAAATAAACCTTGCCTCCCACTTTTAACTTGTCCCCTATACTTCTGACTATAACAGATTCACAAATCAATAATTTCTCTCTAAATATGAATGATCAGCACTTGTGTGTTATTTAAAATGCAATTAATAATTGAAATCAACGTTATTAAATTATTTAAGTTATAAATTATTGTATCTTGCAAATAACCCCCGAAGACGTCAAAACAATGTACACGTAAAGTCTGCTTTTAAAATGGAAGCCGTTGCCGGCTTCAATAAAGTTTTTAAAATTGTGTAAATATAAAACGTTGATTTTTAATTATTTATTAAATCTCTCTCTAACTAGCTTTTTATATGGCCAAAATTCTCTCCCGAACTTCCATGAAGGTCCTAGGTTCTAAACCACGTCCATCATATGATGTGAAATCTCATTCCGGCGAAACCACAATAAAAACATCTAAATTGAAAATAATAGCCTACAACAACAGCATTTCAACCACACACTGTGCCACACGCTGCTGTCAACGAGATTTGAAAACCGTATGAAGTTAGTAAAGAAAGATTTCTTAGAAATCATTATCAAGATCATTTCTTCCCTAACACTGTTGAGTTGATTTCTATTAAGTTAGTAATTACAATTTAAATTAATGTTGACTATATGCATTATCTTGCACTTACCATAATTAAGTGTCATCTGTTTATTTGCCCAATTCAAAAAAATATCCAAATCCCTTTGCAAAACAACAGAATTCTCTTCAGGGCCAATTAAATCAAAAACTTTAATATCATCAGCAAACTTGACTAATTTCTTGATCATTCCTTTGGATATATCAAAAAGAATATGAGCTACCCTTCTTATGCAACTCCAATCTAGTTTTACTGGACACCATTTATTGCAACCCTTTGCTTCCTCTCCTCATACTATTCCTTAATCCATTGAGCCAACTTATCCCTAACACCCACGGAGATAATTTTCTTTATTAGTCTTTTATATGACACTTTGTCGAAAGCCTTTTGAAAATTCAAGTATGTTAAATACATACCTTTGTTAGCTGGCTTTGAAAAGCACCTTTTATTAATCTCTCCAAAACTTTTACCATCACAAAAGTAATACTAATTGGCTTATAATTACATGGACAATATTTATTACCTCTCTTAAACCTTAAAAGTACAATAGGTGTAACATTAGCCAGCTTCTAGTCTTCTAGCACACTTCCACTACTCTAAAACTCAGAACACATTTAGTAAGGGCTTTCTTGCGCAATCCTTAATCTCTTTTAGAACCCTTGGAAAATATCTTGACTAGGTACCTTATCATTATATATTTAGTTTCGTCAGCACGGGCGATATATAAATAGGTTTTGACTTTTTTTTTTATTAATTAGGATAAAAGTATGTTTCAATCGTTTGTATATTTGCGTACAGCACAGCTATAGCGAAGTTTCAAACCTACTTTGGATATCTTGCGTCAAAAACAGATGCAACAAAGACCTGATCGGATTATATATAACAGAAGAAAAGAAAATTGTTTTTATTACGTAAATAGGCCAAAATTCCTAAGCAAAGCCACATCTTAAGTATTTTCGTCACACGTAATATAAAAAACTCACGTTTTCATTGGATCATGTGGTTTTATTAAGCGGAAGTATTAAGTAAATCTTGTGAAACTAATTTATAAATGTAACATTGAGCATTGGCTATGGTGTATATAATTTGAATACACCAACATTAAACAGTTATATATATATATATATATTGTTTTTTCGTTTTTGATTTTCCCTCGGACCTACTTCGAGAGAAAGCCCCGCTATATCCCATGCACCCTTGCGCGCAAACGGACGAAAGCAGAGGTTGAGAACTTGAGAGTTACATCTTAATCTCTTTCCTACCATTTTTGTGTGAAGTAACGCACGATTTAGTGTGAGTGGAACGAGGTGAGTTGAATTTAATCTTCAGTGTTACATTTAAAGCAAAATATTTTATTTTTCTTGTTTAAGTTGTTGAAAGTTTTATAATTGTATTAAATATTACGTTGTTGTGTGCAATTTTAATTCGGACTTTATTTAATTTTTGAAATTCACTACAAAGTTCAGGCCCCTGAAATTTTAACTTCATCCAGTAGCATCCCGTTTACCAAACCAATGCCACATGAGGCTATGGCTTTTGTAACTTGTCTCAGATTACAGTTACTGTAATGTAAGCTTGCACTTACTGCCCAGTTATAATTATGTAAAAAACATCAGGTTATAATTTACCGATATGGCTCGGGTCATTTTGCAGTACGTTTCAAATTAAATTAAATGTTTAAAGCATATAGGACTAATTTACAAATTAATAGAATACCAGAACTAGAACTTGAAGGGGGATATAGATTATTAAAGTAAAACATGTAATACATTTTTGTGAACCCAATTTCCTAAGTCCAAGTAATTTCCCCAGTACGTTTTTGTGCGACTTCTGTAAAAGATAGTTAGTTATCATTTGAGAGACCCTGAATATGATTCTGTTGTTATTAATAGGAATTGTTGAAGATCTTTTAACTTATTATTTTCATTTTAAAAAAAGAAGTGTAAGAGGAGATTTTGTATAACTTATAAGTTACAATGTTATCTTGGGGATCGATAAGATAAAGCTATAAAAGGCCTTTGATTTCTCTGTACTTTATTCTGAATACAAAGAATGAGAAGGCACGGTTTGATATTTTGAAAAGACGGTCTAGTCTCCAGTTAAGTCAGCCTAACTTAAGTTATATTTTTCCGTCGATAGCACTAAAGTAAAGGGTGGGTTTTAGTCAATACTTTTTTGAAGAGTAAGTGTGAAAAATAACAGTTTTGAGGGACCCAAATTGATTTATGTTGCCCCGACTGATCAGTATGTTATTGGCAATGCGAAAATAAAATATAACAAAGTACTACTATACATACAAATACCCTTTCACCAAATTTGTGATTATCATTAATGATTAAGTAACTTTTTAAATATATGCGCAGTTGTAAGGCCTAATACAGAGTGAATTCTAGCTCTGTTTTTATTTGTATGTATAAGCACATTTGGAATGTTTAGACGAGCTACTTTGTTATACACAGTACTCCAAAGTATAGATAAATAAATACTATTGTAAAATGCAATGGCCTTCAGTCATTTGTGTGGTTGTAATTTTTTCCTAGTTTCTTAACCAAGCCTATCAAGATTGCCAACTCACAGAATACCCATGTAATCAGTATAAAAACAATCCAAAAACAAAGCCGAGTTAATTGAAAAAATATATAAAATTAAGCATTTAACTTGAATGACGCAAATAATTTTAGAAAGACAAAACTTTTATACAAAAAATGTTATAAGGGCACTGCTTTGTAGCTCTTTGGTTCAAGTATGAACCAACTCAATATGTTTATTAAATTACAACATTTTTTGTAGTAGCATTTTAAATAGATTTTTAATATTATTGGTAATTACCTTATAATAATCGAACAAGGACAAACCTAGCCATTTACTGACTTTGTGAAATTTTTACAACTAAATAATTATTTAGTAATGCTTAATGAAGTACAGTTTCTGAGCTATCTTGCCCATTGTTTCTCAAAATGCTTCTATCTCCACAATGCACAATTTGTAACTGTGTCTCACATTAATTTCATTATTTCAGTTTTTCTAATAAGGATATAACATTATAAAAGCATGCATCAAACTATTTTTTGTCAATGATAATACAATTTGGAAGACATTTGATAAAGAAATTATAATTCCTTATCTTGATCTCTAAGCCATTGATGGAAGCCAAATTTAGAAATTCCATATAATACTTTGTTTTTTGGTTAGTTATTCTAAAAAATCATTATAGAAGAATATGTATTAAACATATGTACAATATATATTCTTAGGTGTGATTTGAGAATGGAACAGCATGCTACAAAACACAGTTTCATTATGTTGTTTAACACAGTTTCATTATGAGTCTCAAACTGTATTTACGAAGTTATGTTACTGGAAATAACTCATTTTTGTCACTTGACCCAGTTATATTTTTATTGAATACTCCTGTTTGATTTTGTAGGGTTTCTTTTACAACTATAAAAACATGAACTTTTTAGCATCAAAATTGAGGCATCAAAGCTATTGTTTTCACTGAACTCCTAAAAAGGGAATAGACACAGTATTAAAAATGTGTTATGTACATACTTTAAAAAATATTAGCACAAGTTAAAGGACTAGTCAATCACATATATATATATATATATGTGTATATATGAAATTTAAACCTAAATAAAGCTGGAATCTTTCCAATTCTTCATATGTGTAATCATTTCTATCCTGTTCCAACAACCATGTTTAAAACTCACAACAGTGAAAATACTTATTTACTTAGAAGAGGTTCTTAAATGATTTATTTAACTTGTAATTAATTTCATATTTTTCCAAGTTTCAAACTATATTTAAGAAGTTATGTAGGTTTTTGTATTGTATAGATATTTTACAATTTCTGGAAGGTGTTTTTCATCTTATTTATTTTGGATTTAATACAAAAAAAGTTAAAAATACATTGCATCAACTGAAGGTTTATTACACTCCTGAGAACCTACATCTTATTCAAAAATAGTGATTATTAAGAGTTCATTTGTTCCTTTACAGATACTATACTATATCAGAAGCCAGAGGTAAGTACATCTGGCACATGATGTTAAAACCATTATCTAAAAATGATCACATTATATTATAAAGATTTCATGCAGTTCAAACTTGCACTGTGAAGACATTAAATATTAGAACTTAACTAACGTGGTGTAAAGATTAATATTTATGTTGTATGTTATTCTGGTGTTAGTGCATGTGTAATATTTCATCACTAATAATCCATTATTATACATTGAAAACTTCTTACTACTCTTGTGTCATTTCATGTTGTACACCAAAAACGTTGTAGATGGAATCTCATGATCTCTCTCTTTATTCATTGGTAAACTCTATTAGTTTCTATGATCAGCATTGTTTACATTATACATTTGAAGCTCTTTTGTTCAATTATTTATTACTTGGGCAAATTCTTGTCGAACAGATAATGGTACAGTTGATGTTTCTTATTCTATGAATGTGTCTAGTTTTTAAAGATTGAGAGACAAATGACATGTGTGTAACTTCAAATTTTTACAAAATGTTAATATAGTTGGTCATGCAGTAAATTATTTTTGATCCTTTTTACTTAAAACTGGGGAATGCAATGACCTTTTCATTGACAAAATTTTGCTTTCAAATATTACTTTTTCAGTTGTGATAATAACCAATTCAAAATAGTGTGTTTTGTAGGGAGCAGTTATAAGATATTTTTAGTCACATGGTCAGATCCAGATGGCATTTGATTGCCAATCTGTCATCCCAATAAGAAGTAAACTAGTGATCTTAGCAATATCAAAATAAACATAATTTTAACATCGTTCTGCATCGATCAACTGCTCTGGTCTTTTCACAAGTAGTTCTAGTTTCCCCAAAAGAAGGCTGAAAGCTGTCTGGAGGGGGTCACTTGTTTTAACTTCTCGCATCACTACACAGTCGTGTGTTGTCTGTCAGACAGTCAGTAGAAACTGAATGAGACGCTTAACGTTGCAATTTGTACTTCGTGACTTCAGTAAAACGTGTGCATGCTATGAAACACGAGAAGAATTTTGCACTCTGTAGGCTACAACACATCATGACATATGAACTTCAAAAGCGAGAAATAAAAATATTTGTTACTCTTAAATTTTGATTTTATTTACTCTTGAAACAGAACACTATCGGAGACCCTGCGGAAGTACACCTAGTTGTATGTTCAGTTGAATTGAATATTCGTTCAAGCTATCGGATAGGCATGCTAAATAATAGGAAATTCATTTAACATATCGATTACGGAATAGTACTAAATCTCCTACTAATTGAGACAGTGTAAAATGAAGTAATGATATTAGACACAAGATGCAATGCAAAATAAACGATATTTCAATAACTAAACACAAACATAGTATGTGCACTTACAGTTTATTTAGGCTGCACTGTCGCTATTACTATATTGATAAATACGACCAAGTTCTACTAGACTATCTTAAATGATGTTCCAAACCATACTAAGTTTTGTTTCCAAGAAACCTCGCATTTACCCAGAGAGACATACGATACCACGTGACTAGTCATTCTTATTACATGTATTACCTACTTCGAGGAAAACAAAGTTAACCTGAAACAAGATAAATGTAGCGGTTTTTTCACCACATGTTAAGTAAAACCTGCACAAACTTTGAACAAAAATAAACTCAGAATAAATATTATAATAGTAACAGAAGATATAGTGTATTCACATACAACGCTAGTATCCGAGTTTCGATACTCGTGGTGGCCAGAGCACAGATATCCCATTGTATAGCTTTGTGCTTAATTACAAAACAAACAAACAAACAATTCACATACCATAAAATCTCGTGTCAGATATAACACATTACACCCTTAGTCACAAATTTACTTAATGTGGCATATTATCAAGTAAAAATTCAAGAACTCCAACTAACAAATTTTGTAACTTACTGCTTTTAACAATATAGGATGCAGATTACACAACACTGATTTGTCAGGTCTAAGTCATTAGCTGGGATATGTGACGTCACACTATAAGTAGCAGATTGTGCTAATTACTGATAATAATCTGAACACATTAATTTTGAACACATGTATATACACGCATAAATATCAGTAAAGTAGGAGTATGATAATTTTGCTCGAATCACGTGTGCTACTCCACGTAGCTCGCACATGCCTGTGCAGCGTTGAAAATTACAAGTTGAAATTATTGTTAGTACTATACAATTTTAGTTATTTATTTATTGCATTACTTTGAATGCAAGAAGAAACTATATAAAATTCTCTAAACACATATATGTTAAAACTATATTCTTGGAAGCTAGAACTGATACTATACATTTCATGTGGTTAAATTTTAAACTTACTATGCATGCACATGAAATTCAACGTTTCAAGATAGTATTTAAACTGAAGATTGCAGTCTTAACATAGGTGGCGCTAAGACCTGGAACAGATGGCTTCAGATGATCGAATGTGATTCAAGATAGTATTTAAACTGAAGATTGCAGTTTTAACATAGGTGGCGCTAAGACCTGGAACAGATGGCGTCAGATGATCGAATGTTTACAAAAGGCAGTTATTTAAAGTGACGATATACACGTACATATACCAGTGCCGGTTCTTCTGTATTGCCCTTAATAGTTTCAGAGATTTGAGTGCACAGGGTGGGTCAAAAAGCCTTAAATTAGATAAGTTCGTTTAAAAAGCAAGTGATAAAGATGTACATATTGTAAAGATTAAACTGCAGTGCAGTACGGATACAAAAGTCAATCAATGAAATACATTCATTAATATGAAAAATTTTTATTTTTCATAAGAAATGCTTCAAATATCAAATGATTTCTTAGTATGTTAAATTCTTTCAATTTCATGTGTGGGAGTTTCGCTTTTCTTTTCATTACAGGGCTGGACGTAGCCTGGTTGTAAGAGTTATCCCCCATCCCCACGCGGACGCCCGTGCTTAGGGTTCAATATTTTGTTAAGAGTAGGCGGTAGTTGCTGTTGAATAACAGGCTTTCCGTAGTCTATCAGTTCAAAATTAAGGCCCCTCTGCGGACTTACAACGCCAGAAAGAAACCGAGTTTCGATACCCGTGGTGGGCAGAGCACAGTTAGCCCATTGTGTAACTTTGTGTTTAATACCAAACAAACAAACAAAAAACATCGTTTTATTGCTTATCAGGCCCCAGCGATTCAGCAGTAAGCTTTTGGTCTTATAACGATAAAAATCGTTGCTCGATACTTGCGGTGGGCAAAGCGCATGTAGCTCACTGAGTAGCTTCGCGCTTAGAGCAATAAAAAAACAACTTTATTACGTATCACAAAAATATTAAACATTCTATGAATGTTTCTCATTGACCTACTCCAAGTTATTACGTTTTTGATGTCATTTCCTAAGGATGTTTTTGCGCTTCATGTGATTAAACTAGCTATTCTAAATAGTGTTGGTGTAACTGGTACAAAATTACTCTAAAAGTCGCCCAAGTGATAATACTGTAATTACTTAATTTGTTTTCCAAAAAAATGGTACGTCTTACCTGGTTTAATTACTTTGAATTGGAATTTTATAGTTATTTCATAAAATGACTTTTAACTTAGTACCAACGACTATTAGCCCAAAGAAAAAAGTCGTTTAGAGATATTAATGTCCATAATTGGATGGTGTATTGCTAAATACTCTTAAAGGAATAGGAAGAATACAAAATATTCACAAGTATAAAGAATTTATATCGATATAATAGTATTGTATGTTGTATGTCCATGTAACTACTTCGCAGGGTGTGGATGGATCTTCAACAAAATTGGTATGGAGGTTCATTAGGTCCATTCGGGAGAACATATAAAGTTTTGCATTTTACGTTTTGCAGTTTTTTATGGGGGGGTTGCGTTTTTTACCACTATTTCGCTCCCTGTAGATGGATCTCCACAAAATTTGGTACGGAGATTCATTGGATCCTTGGGGAGATACATACAAATTTGCGGTTTCACATTTTGTTTTTGCCTTTTTTTTACAGTTACATATAAGGGTTTGGTTTGTTTGTTTGTAGTTAAGCATAAAGCTACACAAGGGCGATCTGCGCTCTGCCCACCACGGGTATAGAAACCCAGTTCCTAGCGTTGTAAATCCACAGACATACCGCTGTGCCACTGGGGGGGTTACATATAAGGGGAGCAACTTTTCATGTCCTAAGATAAGCTTTCATTAATCATGAATTTAAATAACTTCCGTCCAGGGGATGGGTATTTCAACTAGTTATAAATAAATAAATATAACGATCGTTATCTCCAGATAATTTTACAAGTTGTTTTATTTGCTCAACCGTCTTAATTTGAGTAATAGAGTTAATTACAGAAATTGTGTGATCCTGGTGAAGGTGTAAACTGTTATAAGATTTTAAAGTTTTGTCAGTAATATCAAGAGGTAATCACTAAATTTTAACTTAAATGGTGTCAAGCAGAAGTTTAGGCCTTTAGCCAGAGCATTTTTGCAGCTTTCACTTAGCTCAACATCACCAGAGTTAAAAATCAGTTGGTTTGGGTTTTGCGATTTAGGATGATTAGAGGAAGATAACTTATTAAGTTCTGTATTTTGTATGTGTTCATGATGGGATAAAAGCCTTATAGTTGAAAGTGCATATACTATTACGAAGGTGGTTGAAATCAATCCAGGAAACAGAGTTTTGAAGCTCCAAATAACATGCTTTACGCTGATTGGTAAGTTGCCTTTTCCTTAGATATTTTAGCTTTATTTCTTCTTGAAGAAGACGATGTTGGCAGAAACGATAGTCCTGTGAGTCACAAAGCTGGTGATTTGTGGTTTTGAAATTTAAGAACTTTGCTGAAAGGTGATGTTGCTTGTAGATAGTAAGAAATGAAGTGTCAAGTTTTGATCTTAACTAATTTTTTGTCTAATTTTTCAAAAGTTCTGAAGAGACGTATGGTTTCGGGTCAATACCGTCGTCTATGTGTATTAGCAATTAACTGTTTTAGTGGAAAATGAAGTCTGATAATGAATAGTAAAGACAGGGCAACAGTAGTAAATAACTTCAGTGAACGTTTCGGAATTACACGTACTTCATCTTCAATAAATCTATGACAGCAATCAAGGGAACAGTAATTACTAAAAAATATAATGTAAAAATATAGTGTTCGGAAATTATAAAATATTCAATTTTTAAAAAAAAAGAGAGAGAAAAAGTTGAAATTTCTGTTGAGGCTTGGATTTACATTCGTAACATGGAAACTTTCTTTTATCAACAGTTCGTCGTCATTACATCCATAAGTTAGAAATTAACAGTGGTCAAAGAAAACGGGTGGAGTTTGAAGCCTTAAAAAAGTCCAGATGTGTTAGATTCTCAGGAGTTCACGGCTCTTTTACTTATTTGTAATTATATGTGTTATGCACCAGTCAGCATTACGAAACTTAGAAAGTAGAAAGTATAAGGCATTGTTTTATATTAGATTTAATTGGACTAGGTTGTGTAATTTCACGTTCCCATAGCGTAACGACATGTTGTTCAAACTTAAATATATGTGGAATCCGAGTCGTTTTTTCACATAATGATTTCAATATAGTGGGTGTAGTTTGAACTTACATTAAGCCAGAAGAATAACGAGTAATTGGAATAACTTTGCCGTTTAGTTTGCATTCTGCTAAATAATTAGTACTAACAAGCTGGATCGGAATTCGTATATAAGTGAAAGTCGGAAGGTTCGAATTATGTTTTTGTAAATATATTTTCGAAAAGTCAAATCGTTTAAAACTGATTTCTGACGTCATTTCCAAACCAGCTTGATCCAAACAGGTGGTATTCTTGTGTCAAATATACCTCATTATTACAACAAATAACCACCAGGTGGCCTGTATACCTTACATTCACCAGTTGATAAACTATCGTATTATCTCGAAATATGCAACAGTTTCGCAAACGCAGTACCCAAGCGTGTTTTTTATGGCGAATATTTAGTTACATTTGTGAATGATTTGTTTTGTTGATCTATATTTTAAATAGTTTATTTTAGTTACGTGGATGTATTTATTCATTTGCTGAAATGTAAGTGGTATTTTTGTTCATATATAGAAGTTTTTATTAATATACGTGTGTATTTTCACAATACGATATTAACTATATATTCACGTCATGGAAACTGTACATACAGTAATGGAAATACAAAAGCAATGCATATACAGAAGTCATAAACAATGATAATGGCAACTAGATGGTAAATTTATTAAAGATGCAATATATTATCATATAAAGTACAAAAAGTATAATTCTCTGGTATTTTGTAAGTGAGCCCGTTGCTTTACACAGGGCATCAAACCTTGTTTTCATGCGGCTGTATAGTTTATCAATGATAAATATTGTTCCGATTGTCCTGTATTATTTTCCGCAACAATTCAGCTTCAAGAATGTTCACACCGGGACTTTGTACAGACCAAGCCATGGTTATGAACGTTCCACTGGCCTCTGCTGTCGAGATATTGTTTGACCACATTTTAGAATAGTGTATTGCTGAAAGATGAAACTCCGCTAGATGAATTGTGTTCCTCAGGGAATGGCAAGATGAATCAGGATCTGTTATACTTGTCAGCAGTCAGAGTGCCAGCAGTTTTGTGTAATTCACTGAAACCGTTGACTGAGATTCCACTCTAAATAACCTTGTACGAGTCCCCACCATACTTCACTGAAGATGTTGTACATTGACTATGACACTATCTTTCTCTGCGTCGTCTACTCCCTCCCCACCGGTAGCTCAGCCGAACAATTCAGACTTGGAATTCATTTGTAAAGAGCATACGTCTCAAGTTTGCTCCGATGAACACTTCAACCATGTGACTTAGCTTTAGCATAGGTTTTCGAGCAGCTAAACGTCTATTGGGACCATATCGACCTAATAGGTATCTTAATGTTTTTGAGGCAAGATCTACACTCGAACGTTGCCTATCTCGCAAAGAGCACACCCGACGGTACTTAAAATAATTTTTGGAAAGTTTCGGTTTTCTAGCTCAACCACTTCTACTACTAACGTATCCTTTCCAAAATGTTGCATACAGCTCCTACTGGAACATTGTATTGCTATAATTTTTGGCTTGGAATATCTTTGGCTAGCCAAAACGTTGATTTCTACGCGTTTGTTATGCGGTTTTTTCAGTCCTGGAGTCCTTACTAGAATCACACTACTACTATTACTGGTCATAGTATGATTGCCTGTACTTTTACCCGCTTTATACTGCTGTGATATTTCTGATTGGTTGGATGCGAGCTAGTCGCAGTGTAAACTATCAACACCTGACTGACTATAGTATGGTGAAGATTCACACTGTAAAGAGGTTGCATTTTTGTACAGTATATGCTTTTCCCTCACCATTTCGATAAGTATTTTAAATATTATGTGTGTGTATGTATAATAAAAAAAACCATATCCGTCTGTCTGTCTGTCTGGTGTCACAAGTTGTTGTGAGAAAGTGGCTAAACCAATTTCCATTAAACTTGACAGAGGAATTCAGGTGAATACCACATAGTTATAGTTTAAATAAATAAGCACTCGGATGAACGGTTCTAGTTTGGCAGACATTTCAATTTTACCGCCTTAATGTCGCGAATAAAGACTCAACTGCGTGAGAAAGTTGATAGCAAAATACGCGAAGTGTAAATGAAAGTGTCTTTTAATTCCGTACGTAACACGGATGTCTTTACATCTTACAAATGGATGGTGTGCTACGCTCAAAATAGTGTAAGGGGGAGGCCCACGCCCTCATTTACAGCATTACTCCTTAAAACCAACATTGTCAGGTACCTTTGCCATTATATATGCATTTGTGTGTGTATTTGTAGGCAACATATTTATATCTTTGGAATTTCATGTTTACTCAGTTAAGTGAAACCAATGCTTCTATTAATAATTTTGATGATCAGCCAGACAGAATATTCAAACTTAATGAACAGGAGCCGCCTACGTTTAGTAGTTTATGCTTCTATACTAGCCATAAGAAGCTGCTGAAGCACGTGACTATTATACCGTCAGCTAAGTGATACTAAACCAGGATCTACAAGAACAAAAACTATTGAATAGAGGATATTTAATATAGCTAGAGCCATAACTGCAAACTTTTATGGTTATTGTATTAAATTAAACATCGGCTTGGTTAGGCTACTTTTTCCTGGCTAGAAATCAATCCATTACCACTTTCTTTACTTAGATTCAGAAAAGTTAAAAACATAAACTGGATTTTAACAACAGCTGTCTGTTATGCATCGTTACAAGAATATGGTGTTTCTTCTAAATAATGAGACCGCTTTAAAGATAATTAGTAAAACAAAAGTAAATAACCATAGCTATTCCATTAATTATAATAAAAGTCCAGTGTGACATTAGCACAGTGTCGTTGTAACTAATTTTGAAGAGAAAAACAAACTCTTGATATAAAGCAAGAAGAGATGAGACAAGGCGCGCGTGCACACCTTAGTGCAAGCCCAGCCCTTCGTGATATTAAAAGTGCAAGGACATGTGACATCTTATAAAAGTGCTACTAATTAAAAAGCCTTATAGTTACGCTTTCCTCTCAGTTGCTGTAGACAATCCTTTTTGTCACACTCATCTTTACTAAGAAATTTAATTAAAATCTACTGTATTAAATAATTTGGTGAAAATGTTTTATGTGAATCACAGAAAAACGCTAGATAGACAACGTATTCTATCAATTTTTACGACTTCACTGGGCTAAAACTATGAATTATGAGCTGTTGAAAAGTAAATGCTTGTCTGCCCAATTCAGTTCGCTTAAAACTGTTAATGCTAGTATTTGCCTTAATAAATCAACTGAGCATGCGTAGTAAGGGGTGGATTCATGACGTAACCAACAGTGATAAGTAGTAAGTAAGCAATAAGGAAGTGTGTAATTAATTGCCCATTTAAGGGATCGTTTCTAACTTCTTCCTTACTTTGAACATAAAAACTTTACGATATTACATGGATTATATTTAAACAAGCCTGTGTTAATAGTAGGAGCTTTTAGTGATTGTTTGCGTTTTATATTCGAAATATTTCGAATGAAATCGGTCAAATAAAACGACGAATTTTGTTACACACACAATTTTTTCCTGGTTTCGGAAACAAAATATGTTTGGTTTTGTAATGAATTCAGTGTGGGAGCATAAGTGGAATTTAATATATCATATTATAATGGAGCTTGCGATGTATGCGTCAAAAACTCGGATCTCGGAAACTACCTAGTGTAATGTTCAATCTTAAAAACTATTTTTTTTTTGAAAAAAAAAACAACGATTATTTTTTACACAATTCAATAAAAATGAGATTGTTTCCACTCTCCAAATTACTAAAATAATAACTTACTGTACAAGTTTAAAAAGTGGTAAAAACAAAACCCCGATGTGACTGGAAAACAATCTCATACACTCTACATGTTTCGACGTATATCATGCGTCATCCTCAGAAGTGTAATGTTTTGCAAAAAATAACACTTATTTATACAGTTTTTAGTTTTTAAGTATTTTTTATAGCTGAGCAGTAAATAAAATAATTTACATTTCCACAAAATGATATGTTTCAGAATTAACCAATAAAAATTACAAAAAAGAAGTAAGTTTCATATATATATATATATATATATAAAAACTTTAGTGAAAATCTCATAAGTGTTGCAACAGAAAAGCAAGGCACTTTCATTTATAATTATGTCTACAAAGAAATACTTCAATAAAATCAATTTTGTGATGTAATGCTGTGATGACAGCTCATTTTTAAACAAAAATTTCAATAAAATCCTTTTTCTCATGGGTGGTGAACATTATTGAATGTCAGGTATGAGTACATTGTTGTAGGACTGTCAGACAATTCCAGAAAGCCTTCTGCAGGTACTAGCAGTTATACCTGCCCGGAGGGCGGATATTTCTGCTAGTTATTTTAACCACAGCTTGGTTACGTACCAAAAATGTTCAAGGTATGTAGAATCAGGTAATATTTTCTATTTCAATGTCTGTTTAAAAACTAGAGCTTTACTCCACAGAAATAGTTCTTGAGATGTACCATCAGAAACATGATTGGGTGTTGTGATGCTTTTCGGAAGAATATATGTTTTAAAAGAGTGATATTCTTGTGTTATATATTTGGTGTTATCGAAAACAATCATCTTTGCATAATGTATTTTTGGAAATGTGCATTTTTTATAAACAGTAAATTGTGTTATTGCTGTTTGTATTAACGTGAGTTGTAGATTTGTTATTAAAAACAATCAGACATGCGATGAATTATTTTCAAGAGTATGTGTTGCAGAAGTGTTGGTATGAGAAACAACTAAATGTGTGTTCTGTGTTTAAGATACGTGTGTGTTATAATAACGTGCTGTGTTATAATAGATGATTTTTAAAGTATTTTTGTAGGATTGGAGAAGAATGTAATATTGAGGAGTAGAAGGTGTACAAGTGTGTTCTTATGAGAAGGTCGTGTGCTGTGATTTACGTTTCAGGGATAGGTGTTGTAGAAGTGTGTGTTATGATTTACGTTTTAGAGATAGGTGTCGTAGAAGTGTGTGTTATGATTTACGTTTTAGAGATAGGTGTCGCAGAACATTATGGGGCCAATGATTTTTTTATTGTGGGTTTAGCAAGAAATAGGTGTAAAAGTACGGAGTGATGCAAAGGTGATGTTGGTGTTTCATTAACCGTCTTATATATATATATATATATGTGTGTGTGTGTGTATGTATGTAATAATTGGTCGAGTTGTCATAAACCTTCAAAAAACGCATGGAAATGGTCTTATAGTGATACCAGCAGTGCATGTGTAGAACAGCTGTGAAGCAGGAATTAAAAAATCGTGGTAGTGCGCGACTTTTGAATAATTCTGTACAGTGTCTATGTATATTTTCAGAAACGAGCAGGTGTATATACGATGTCTGATGTAACTTACAGTGATGGAGGGTGTTAAACATGTGTCCAGTTATCCCATACAGTCAAGTGTGTTGCAACATAGTTTTTGTAGCATGTTGAAAGTTGTTTTCGAAACTCTTGTAGAATACGAACTGTGGTTTTGTGAAGAAACGCTTTTTAGATCATGAAAGACGAAAACACAGTGAAACACACACACATGTATATTTATTTAGTACTTGTAAGACATACATATTTCGTGAGCTAAGTAGCTTGATTTCTAGATAAAGTTGTAATTTTTAAAATTTTGTTTGTAGTATTATATAGATAGTAAGGTATACGTATATATATCTTTTTTCAGGAACTTTCACCCATTTGATGTAAAATATTAGAGCAATGAAGATAATAGCATGACGTGTACTGATAACACTGACGTCAGTAGATTAACAACGAATCAAGGTAATTGAGTAGCTGTTGAAGACGGAAGTATATGGTATCGCAGTTGAACTGAAAGTTTCCTGATCATCACGTCCATGAAGGACGTTTCTTGACAATGCCAATATAAACAAGCACACTCAGGATCTGCCACCAAGACAGCGAATAAATATGAACAAATCCGAAAGTGATGAGTTTTCTTCAACCTTTGGTTCATCGAAACAAGGCAGAGGTAACATATACACACTGTAAACTCTGTGTGGAATCAGAAATATAATATTTTTTTATAAAGATATTCCACTTTTATCTTTAATAGTTTGTTTGAGAAAGCTAGATACATGATGCCACTCTTGCTATTCGCTAGACTGTGTAACTCGTTTCGGAAAACTCCAAAAAGTGTAAGGCCATCGGGCCGTAACGCGTTGAATCAGTACATTATGGCTTTGCGATTGGTAGCCAACAGGGTCATAACGTATTGACTCAACGCGTTGTGTTTCTAAGAACTTGTGACTGAAAGCAAAGGAGAAGCAACTAGCGGGTTGCGGGCTCGAATCCCATCACCAAACATGCTCGCCCTTTCAGCCGTCACAGGATCATAATGGTTGCCCACTTTGGTCATATAGTGTCTTTAGGCTCGGTTATCTGCTGATTTCCTATTTTAGTTGCCACTTCAGTTTGAATTATATTACTTCTTCGAAAATGTTGACAAATTTAGAATTTTTAAAATGGCGAAAACTCGGTTAAACAGTGAGACAGTTAAGTCGCAATTTATATCTGTTTATTCAGAACCGTCCACAGCTTGGATTAAATCATAAGATCACTTACACCATGTACAACACAGTAGTTAAAAATCACCTTTCTACAGTCTGTGAACCCAATATAAATTTCAGTGATTAAACATTGAGGAACAGGTTTCACGAGTTGAGTTTAAGGTCGAGAGCTGCGTCAGCCGCGCAGTTGACTACACATCTTGTTTGGACTTTTACAGAGATCACTAGAATTGGTAGCAACACCAATAGGTGTCACATATATGGACTTTTATATAGAGATTACTAGAATTGGTAGGAACACCAATAGGTGTCACGTACATGAACTTTTATCTAGAGATCACTAGAAATGGCAGCAACACCAGTAGATGTCATGTACATGGATCTTTACATATAGATTATTATAATTTATAGCAACACCAATAGGTGTCACATACATGGACTTTTATATAGAGATGACTAGAAATGGTAGCAACACCAATAGATGTCATGTACTTGGATCTTTATATAGAGATTACCAGAATTGGTAGTAACACCAATAGGCGTCACATACATGGACTTTTATATAAAGATTACTAGAATTGGTAACCACGCTAGTAGGTGTTACATGCATGGACTTTTATAAAGAGGTTATTAGAAGTGGTAGCAACACCAATGGGTGTCACAAACACATTTATGTTTGTAGCTATAATCTATGGGATTGTAACTATAGAGCCAAATATGTTTAGTGTATATTACTGAATATGATCGTTTCTGCAGTTGTTCAGTTATGACGTGAAAAGCATCACTGATTGTGCTTTCCAGAGGCGGAATCAATGCCTGTGGTCTTACTGGCAGGATTGGGATTGTCTGTTTTAATTCTCGAATTATCAACTTATATACCGTCCACAATATTCTGTCTAAAGAACTGTCCAAATATTTGTAAAATCACTCATTTTCAGTGTAAAACACACAAAAAACCCCAGCAACAGTAAGTAGGATTAGCTGTTATATTGATGGTATTTCCATTAAAACTTTGTATGAATTGTATATTATAAGGGATCCTATAATCAACAAAGTCACAGAGCCACAAGAAATTTGGAGCATAAGAAATCTGCTTAAAAAGCCGATGGGGTCCTGATGTGGCTGAGAAGTAGGTCATGTTTCCTCATAACGTTGTTCCCTGATTGATCAGAATTGTACTACGCAGATACTGGGATTGTATTAATGCCAGAGGGTGGGGATACTGGGCATTTGTTTTTGCTAAATGTGACGTGATGCTTTAAGACCAGCTGAATTAGTCAGGCCCAAGCTCTGAACACGTTTGAAGATACGTTTGGTACACGGCTTGTAACTCGCGACATAACTGTCAATGAAGTGATTCCTTAACTGTTGTCAATGAGTAAATTGTGCTTCTAAAATATACTCTTATTTGAGCGCTGGCTGAAGAACAATTTAGCTATAAGGTTTTGCCCTTTAATTTGTCTGCTGTATTTTATTTCATATTGTGCACTATACAGCTACTGTAATATCTCCTTCGACGCTTACTGCAGTGTATGTGGTGTAATGTGGTTACTGTGGTGTTCTAAATGTATCACGTGATAATCGAGTGCATAGATGAAACATTCAAGGGATTTTCGCACCAAGAAATTGGGAGGCGCAGAGTAGACTCCACCTCACGACACACATAATTAATTGAATGTGTTGTTCACGAACTTCAAGGACCCAGTGATAGAATATTATGTGCTCAGTGGGCTCACATTGCCTTCGTAGTTTGCACGTGCGTCACGGCATGGTTTTGTAGTCGTTTGATGTCGAAACATTAAATTCAAGGATGTCACACAGAGACTTGACAATATAGACTTTCGTTTGAACACTGCCGCTTACAATTAGTGATTATTAAACCTATTGTAATGCAATAATCCTGTCTTTTGCCAACTTAGTGAAGACTTGGTGTGGTGGTTTTTAGTTGTCGGTACAAGTCAGTTTCAATTCTTCAGAAATTCAAAGTGTGCATGATATCAGCTTAGAATTAGCTATCTTGATACACCCTGCTGTGACGTATTGAATAATTTTGTTTTTGGCTATTAGAACAATTAACTGACCCAAAATTGGCCGAAATTATTCATTTTCCACATACAATATATAAAAGATGGGATCGATATTTTCGTTTTTCTTTGTTTGTAATTAAGCACAAAGCTACACAATGGGCTATCTGTGTTCTGCCCACCACGGGTTTTTGCAGGTTATCAATCACAGCATATTGCAGCTTGTGTATTTTAACTTAATAAATCGTAGACCTTTTTCCCACATTGCAATGCCAGACTTTAATAATTAATCACATATGTACACGTATTTAATTAATGTACTTGTATCTCTCTACCCATCCTTCTAAAATGATGTCATTTTTAACACCCCTCACTTTTTTGAAAGTTAACAAATTGCATAATGGGTAGTTTAATAAGATACATTGCTAATTTACGTACGCACGGGAAATATTGTCTGAAGTTATATAAAAGTGTTCTTAGAACTTTATATTTTATAGTTTAAGTGGATGAGAAACATAGTTCATAATGACGAGTTGGTTTGTGAGCGTGCGTGATTTATCTATAGCATAGTTAAACTGCTATTTCGAAAGAACATCTCAAGATGTGTAAGCTATTTCTGTCTACATACTTACATATGTACATGTTCACATACTAATATTTATCGTTTTACTGCTGTGCCATTCGTGGGTTGTATGAAATTTCATCCAATCACTGTCTCATAAATTACCGAATGTAAGAAGGTTGAATTGTTTTTTTAATTAAGTTGATATTTATTTGTTAATATTTTAAGGGTTATATGGATATTTATTTTGTAATTATACTGAAGTAAACTGTGAACTTTGAAGAAATCAGTATTCACAAGTTTGTTTGTTTTTTAAACTGATTTATCGGAGGAAACCAATCTAATCACAGGTTTTTATAGACCATACTGATTTATTAGAAGAAACTAATCTAATCACAAGTTTTTATCAATTAGATCGCACTGATTCATTGGAAGAAACCAATCTAATCACAGGTTTCTATAAACCACACTTATCCATCAGAAGGAACAAATTTAATCACAGGTTTCTATAGATCACATTGATTCATCGGAAGAAACCTATCTAATCACAGGTTTCTGTAGATCACATTGATTCATCGGAAGAAATCAATCTAATCACATTTTATGTAAGCCACACTGATCCATCGGAAAAAACCCAATCTAATCATAGGTTTATGTAAACCACACAGATCCACCGGAAGAAACCATTCTAATCACAGGTTTCTATAAACCACACTGATCCATCGGAAGAAACCAGTCTAATCACAAGTTTCTATAAATTACTGTTCAAAAATGTTTGTGATTTTGTTTATTGTTTTCATTTAAAACCATTACTTTTCCTAATAAGCCTCCTCACACACGATTTAGGCGTGGTCTTGTGCCCGATTAGGCTTACTGGTCTGTGAATCCGAGTATCTAATGGTTTCGTGTCTCGTTGCCGCAGAATCGGGATCAGCACTTTGGGGTCATGGGTGCGTAAGTCACGCTAAAATCTTATTGTTTGTTTGTTTCGAATTTCGCGCAAAGCTACACGAGGGATATCTGCGCTAGCCGTCCCTAATTTAGCAGTGTAAGACTAGAGGGAAGGCAGCTAGTCATGACCACCCACCGCCAACTCTTGGGCTACCCTTTTACCAACGCCCTCACGGCTGAAAGGGCGGGCATGTTTGGTGGACCGGGGATTCGAACCCGCAGATTGGGAGTCGAGCTCCCTAATCACCTGACCATGCCGGGCCCTAAAATCGTATCAAGTGAAGGGTAGCTAGCCTAAGAGTTGACGGCGGATGCTGCTGTTGGATAGAGCTGCCTTCCCTCTAGAGTCTAGTCTATTAGCTCAAAATTAGAGACCGATAGTGCGGATAGTCCTTGTACAACTTTTCGCGAATATCCGAAACAAGCAAATGAACACACACACACACCCTCCATCTATATAGTCAAGGCATCAGTTTGCACACCTAATTAGAAGATTGCAACCGTGCGTTAAATGTGTAAATAAGAATTGTTTAAGAGTATAAGACTACGATCATCAATTATGGATGTTTCCTACCAGTTCTGGTTTTGTTTTGAAAATCTTATTTTTATATTTTTGTTACACGTGTATGTATTGAAATATGGTCAGATACTATAGATCTCAAGTTATTATTTTCGTTGTGTACACTGTTGACAACTGTGTAATTGTTTGTGTTGCTTCTTTCTTACCAGATTTATAGGTGTTAATAACTCGTGAAAGGAAGTTAAATATTGCTGAAATTCAATTTCTGGTGTACTTTATCCATTTCATTAGACAATTTCTGTTTGCTTGAATATGAATATGTGGAATATATTAATTTATTTTTTACTAACAGTTTATTTCATGTTCGTTGATATTAATTTTGATCTACTATAATCTTTTCCGGATTTTCTTTTTGGCGAATAGAATTATTTCGTGACTTGCAAATACTTTTTTTTCTTAAGGACCCATCCACAGAGTAACGCATACATTATTCGTTTATATGCACTCATTTCAATTTGTCTAGTTTTATCTATATTTTATTCACTATGATAAATAAAACTGTTTATTAGCGTACGAAGCTACGCCGAGCTGGGAGTCCAGAAACATTTCTAAAGATGAACTGAAATTCAAAAATGAGGAAGGTATACCAGAAAAAGAACCTAGAGACAGGTAAGAATGCCCTAGAGACAGGTAAAAGTGTCCTAGAGACAGGTAAGAGTGCCCTGGAGACAGGTAAAAGTGCCCTAGAGACAGGTAAGAGTGCCCTAGAGACAGGTAAGAGTACCCTAGAGACAGGTAAAAGTGTCCTAGAGACAGGTAAGAGTGCGGAATGTAAGTCTAAGTTGGAAATAAATATACCAGTTCTCAATGGAGCACAGTTAAAGTGAAAAGTTTTGAAAAATATTAATTTATAATGACTTAAAAATAAGAAAAACGTGTCAATTAACGGAATTGTAGTGGAAACATTGTGTAAGTTTAGTAATTGTTATAATAATAAAATGATAATATACAAGTTTTGTAAACAAAAAAAATATATTTCATCTGTAGACTGACAGAAAAAATAACGGTTATACAATGATAGATTATGCTCCAAAAATGATAACATTTTAACGGGTCTGGCATGTATTGGTGGTTATGGCACTCGACTCGTAATCTTAGGAGCGCGGATTCGAATCCCTTCCTCGTATATGCTCGACGTGGGGGCGTTATAACGTGATCGTCAATCCCACTATTCGTTGGAAAAGAGTAGCCCAAGAGTTGGCGGTGGGTGACATTGACTATCTGATTTCATTCTAATCTGTCACTTCAAAATTATGGACGGCTAGCTCTGGTGTAGGTCGCGCGAACTTCTAAACAATCACACACACACAAACAAACAAAAAACCACATTGAATGTCATAAAAGAAACTAATGAGAACAATTTACTTAACTCATCTGATAAAGATTGGTCTCGTGCGTTCCTTATAGTCTAGACACCAGATCAGCAGTTCTGAAACTGTGATAGACGAGATGATACCAGACGGTATGCAAGAGGTTTCCAACCACTTATTTAAAAAAGTGTGTGGTAAAGTACTAGTCTTATATATTTTGACTCCAATACCGAAAAATAATAATAGTTAATTTTTACCTCATTAGTTTTACTATCTTATATTGTTTGTTAATTTTATTGTTTAGTTCGCGTGTCAGGCGTATGTGGGACAAGTGGTGGTACACTTTATATCCATCCTGGAAGAAAGTGGTAGACAGAGGTCGAAAATTTGGGAATCGCTGGTCTAGATCATGTGAGACCGGGCGTGGCTTAGCTTTTATGATACAGTACTGTGGATTGGAAGGTGCAAGTTTCGAACCCGGGATATGTCGTTGAACATGCTTCGCACTTTTTAACTGTGGGTGCGTTATAAAAGTGACAGTCAAGCTTGCTACTCATATTAGAGTAATTGAGTAGGCGGTGGGTGCTGCTGACTGGTTGCCATCATTCTAGTAAACGGTTTAAAATTAGGGACGACTTTTCGTGAACTTTGAAGTTTTTTGCATGCCATGCCATTTAGCCCAGGTGTTCCATAAGCTGCTGTTCAGGTTGAAAATACCAAATATCTTGATCATGTGACTTAAACAACCTTCAGTTTTTATATCTAATAACAGTCTGTCACGAGGATTTGATGGTCACTACTACATTTAACATACATTTTATTGAATTTTACTGTGCACTTTTTATATAGTTGTCTGTTTATAAAATATGCTTATGGTAGGGAATATAACATGAAGGAAAAATCAGTCACAGTATTTTATTTCTTTGTTTGAAGTTAAACACAAAGCTAGACGATGGGCTATGTGTGCTTCGCCCACCACGGGTATCGAAACGGGTATCGGTTTCTAGCGTTGTAAGTCCGCAGGCATACCGCTGTACCACTGGGGGGGGGGGGCAGTCACAGTAACTAAACAGCGTAAAATGCACATAAAATAAGAACTGAATGAACAAAAACTGTTAGAAATTGTGTGATATAAGTTTTCATTTTATATGTATGCGTTTATTTACACTAATATGTTTGGCACAGTGGTATGTCTGCTAACTTACAACGCTAGAAACCGGGTTTCGATATCCGTGATGGGCACAGCACGGATAGCTCTTTGTGTAGCTATGTGCTTAACTTCAAACAAAACAAACACTAATGTGTTAATACCGTCGTTCATTAGTACGAAATATTCAGGGTGTTGTTTTATCCTTTGAGAAATTATTGTATTAATTAATAGCTTTTTAGTTGTACTCGTGGTATTGGACATAGTGCCATGATGATATTTAAACTGGGGAATGATTTAAAGTGCTTATATTTTACTGGGCCTAGATTTTACTGATTCTGAAATAAATGTCAATAATATTAAAGCTAAAAGACAATGATATCAACAGCTGAAACTACGAGAGCTTCCATATGGAGCCCGAGCTTTTCTACACGCGCCTGCAGTTCAATCGATTCAGTGAAAATGCTACTGCGGCTGTGCAGTGAAGCTTCTTGTCGAGAAGAAAAAGTATACTGGCACCGGGGTCTTTACGGGCATAACGTTTCTGAACAATTATAATTGATCGTTAGCTGTGGAAACATTTTTACTTATTCAAACAATATTCTGCTTTTGAAGACTGGAAATTTAAAATTCTTGTTGTTTTAACGCCGTTGATAGTAATTCAGCGTCCGTAAAGAACTGCATTGACCCTACCCTCTACCAATCGATCTGTTTTCCAAGTGCAACGATGTACGCTATGATGCTATCACCTTGTGAGATGATTAAGGGCAAAGAAGACGTTGGCGGCAGCCAGAGGTTCGGGTTTAATTATGAATAACGCTTGAGTTATAACGTTCTAGTATACCGTATTTAAGGATATGTTATATTAATTACGTTTTACGTAATTTCTGTAGTATTGGTTTAGTTTTAGGACCGTCTCATGTCAAAGGGAATATTGCTGACGATCATCAGCATGTTGTTATTGTGTATATCAGCATCTTATTAATCAATTGTTGCGTGAAATACCTATTTACACTCAAAGATTTAATCGAAAAAATATTACAGATATCCAGTGGTTAACTTGAACGAAGATGCTCAGATAAAGTTATTGGTTATTTCAGTATATTCGTCAAAGAGCTCGTTGTTCAATTCAGTATAGTGACTTCATTTGCACAAAGACTAAGAAAGAAACAGACTTTGATGTCACTTAGAATCCTTGCTGCTTTCTGTGAAGTCACTGTAAAGTGAATGAAGTTAATTTATCATTGAAGTAAATAGTGAAGTGTATGATTTTCTCACAAAAGAGGAACAAAAAATCTTGCAGTAATATAATCATAGTATCACAATGACAAGCTTAGCAGATAAAATTCCTTTGGCCTCAATGGAAGAGTTGAATGTAGGGGGTTCTCCTATACCCCCTCATCGCACTTTAAATCATAATCCACCTGATAACTCTTCAGCTTATCAACAAATACCTAATGATGAAGTCAAGGGAAATGCTGTTTGTAGTTCTGAATTACCTGTACTGTCAACTCGAGATCAGGACCCAAGAGATCAGGGCCCACCAGATAGGTAAGTAGCAAAAGATGGGTATTATTTTTGCAGCATTATTTCTTTTAGGATCTTAGGCCAGTTCAGTTAGCAACATTTAGAAGTCTAAACCTTCTTGATCATGCTATGTTTTGTACATTAACATTTGGTCACATGGGCTAAGTGACATATATAATATTAATTAGATTCCTATTGCAAATATGATAGTTTATTGAATTATTTGTATATTTTTATATAGAATATTCTCTTACTGAGGTGTAATGGAATTTGATTAAAAAGAAATACAAACATCATCAACAAATTTCTGTTATAGTGATCACTATATAAATTTTACTGATATTTTTTTAAAATTAGATTAATAATTTTTGAAGAAAGTATATTGTTTCTTATGAAGTTTATTTTCAGATGTTAATGAGAAGGAGAAATAGTTTTAAACACAAATAATATATTTTAGAATAGATCTTATCATGGATTATATACTTATATACAAAACTAAAACCTAGTAACTGAGCTAACAACAGTTGCCACAACCATCCGTACACTGTATACATATTAGAATTGAAATGAAGTTCTTCAACTTCCTAGTTTTGAATGTTAGTCTTGATTTATTCTTATGTTATATTGTTTTATTGTACAATAAGACTTCCATGTTAATGTGCTGTATGTACCTGAACTTGTGTACAAGTTATGCAGTTACTGTTTTTAAAATGTGTTTCTGCACGAAAGCACTGAATTGTTAAGGGGTGACTGTTATATATTGCAGCAGTAAGATATTCTTATGATGGACTCGTAGGTAAAGGTTTATGTAAACATTTTTTTACTCATAGCATTTATTCACTTATACTATTTTTGGATAATGATATTATTCTCTCTTTTCAGGCTAAAACTGGTTTACATAATTCTGATGTTACATGGAATTGGCACACTTATGCCATGGAACATGTTCATTACTGCAAATGATGTAAGTCAAGCAGTGTTCAAGAGTTTTTGTGTTATGCATGAAAAAGATCTATTTGTATATGTTTATTTTTTCTTCTATCCAAGAATTAAAGAGAGTTTTTGAAAATGTCAGCAAGAACAATTGTAGAACACAGTTTAGTTTAGCTTGTTATTTTAACATTCTTTATGGCAATAGTTTCTTATTGGTTCCCATGGGTACTTAAAAATTATACTATTTGCCTTTACAGTTAAAAGCTTTAGTCACAGATATTGCCTTTGATCTGCATTAATTAAATAAAGATGATAGAATTATTCCTATGTTCCAGCATTTTACAACATTTGTTGTAGTATTCTTTTAACATTATGATAAGTGAAGACTGAGCAACTATCTACATGGCTATTCTTAGAGGTTGGTAGTTTAAAAATTTACTTAAAGAAAGTGGAATATAAATAATGAAAATAATTAAAATTTTGCTTTCATAAGCTATAAAAGTATAACTTATAGAATAGATCTTTAAAAAATAGCTTGAAGTATATTAAAATACTGCATGCAGACTATCATTTTTCTTTGTTGATTCTTTAATGCATTTGGCAAATATTTGTCATTTAAGAATGTTTAGTTGTTCTTTGATGATTTTAAAATTACAAACAAATTACACATTTAATATTTGGAAATCTGATAAAAATGTTGATTTATTTCAGTACTTTGTGAAATTTAAGTTAAATGTAAGTGAAGTTGATACAAGAGCCAAAGAATATCAAGACAACTTCCTGTCTTACCTTGGATTAGCATCACAACTTCCAAATGTTGTCTTTAATGGAATTAATCTGTTTGCCCAGATTGGGTAAGTACAGGTTAAGACATTGTTTTCTCTCAATTTCTCATAAAGGGTATATTAAAGGATATTTTGATTTAGATACATACCTGTTTCACTTAACATAAAATCAAAATTATTAAATAAAACCAGTCAAGATGTAATGACTTATGTGCATGTTCTTTCAAACTAGTGTACAGAAAGTTTTGTCTAATCATATAAAAATAAGCCTGAAAACTACCTTTACATCAAAAATTAAATTAAATTTCTTAATCTCCTAGTTTTCATTAGTTTTCCTTTCTGAATTGGTAAAAGCTACTAGAGATGCCTGAAAGAAAAAAGCCAATCAATAACATTTATAGAGAAATAATTAATAAAAAAAAAAATTAGATATGCACAAAGTTATACTTAGGCAACAGTTCAAATATCTAACCACAGTGTGAAAAACAAATTTTATAAGTATTTTCAACAAATATTGGGAACAAATATGATGTATAATTAGTGTGTATAAATATCTGATTTATGTATTTCTATTTCTTATCACACACAGTAGTTTGAAATGTTGCTGGAAACAAATAGTGTTTTAATGTTTTTTGGTATTAGAAAGAAAGTTAAGTATAGCAATTGATGTTTGCAGAATACGTGTAATAGACAATGAACAAATTACAATTATATTAAAGTGTACTTCACTTCTTTAGCACTGGTTATTGTAAAATCCTAAAAAGTATACTATAAATGTTTTTAGTTTTAAACAGCTTAAAAAAAGGACTGATCTGGAGTTTAAGGTAATTTTTACTTTTTTGAATGGTTTTATGCTGTAATATTAAAAGTATTAGTTCATAATGGATAGCAAAACCCATACAATGACCAACTATTGGCTGAAATCATAAAATTAAGCATATCTAGTGTTATCCTTACAATAAAGACTACTGACTATTCAAAAAACCTAAAACAATTCATTAAAATTTAATATTTCACAATACTAACACTTTCTTAGAGCAAGAGCAGACATATAAATAAAATACATAAAATAATGTTTCAAGCAAGTAATTAAAAAAAGTATATTCTGGTTTTACAGAATGTATTACATAACATAATGAATTTATACTTCTTTATGTAAAGTGTTGAGTTTGTTCTAAAGCGAGAAATGTAAATTTGTTTTTCTTTTCAGTGGAGGAAACCTCACCAAACGTATTATCACAAGTTTAAGTGTGGCTATTGTTGTCTTTATTTTAACTGTAATTTTGGCCATGCTGGATTCTTCTGAGTGTAAGTTTTTTATCTAGTTATGTAGTGATTTTAACTAATTTAAATCCTTTTTTTCTTTACTTATAATATTTTCAAATAATTACACATCACAACAAGCATGAAATATTTTTATATACTTTATATTTAACTGTCCAAGTGAGGATATGAAGATTGCATTTAATATCAGTTTTAAACTACACTTTGTTTATGCTGTGGTAGATGAATACTGATGAATCTTGTGTTTCAACAACAGAGCTCTTCAGCCCATTAAGAAGATTATGAAATATTACAAATGTGTATTAATTGTCATAAGACACTGTTGGTGACATATTTTAATTAAAAAGTATATAAAAGCATTTCCCATACACTGTGGTGCTGCTGATGAGGCTTTTCAATCAGTAACAGAGCACATGCTGTCAGGGCGTTTCTAGGATTTTTTGGAGAAGCAGAAGGGGAAAAGAGCTAGTTTGGGGGCAAAAGGGGACCAAACGTTGTTAGATACAAATGAAATGGGCTTTTTTTTGCATTTAAGAAGTGTCCATTTATTCTTTTTAATTATCAAAAAAGCTTAAATATTGTCAGACTCCCTTTACATAGTTTTGTGGTAGTCTGATGCTGTTTCAAACTACCATTAAATCCACCCCCAGGTCTCATCTAATAGGAGATACTTCTTTTGGTCCCCCAAAAAACTTAATACTTTCATATCAATGGGAGTCATAATATAGAGAAAACTTTAAAATCCTGAAGACTAAATCCTAATATCCTCATTTGGGGGGATTACTTCCTCTGCACAACTCTGCTATATTCAACCCTTTGTGCAGTTGGATTACAAATGAAACATTTTTTTATATTGGTCATCTAAATAAAACGTCAAAACTGGCAACCTACAGCAGTTTTCTTGAAATCCTGTTTTACATTTTCCTTCTTGTAACCTTGTTGTGAGACAGTGAATAATAATTTGTTTAACATGTTTTCAGTGTTAGAGTACTCTTGTGAGACAGTTAAGAATAACTTGTTTAACATGCTTTCAGCCTTAGAGTACTGTTTTGAGACAGTTAAGAATAATTTGTTTAACATGCTTTCAGTGTTAGAGTACTGTTTTGAGAAAGTTAAAAATAACTTGTTTAACATGTTTTCAGCCTTAGAGTACTGTTTTGAGACAGTTAAGAATAACTTGTTTAACATGCTTTCAGTGTTAGAGTACTGTTTTGAGACAGTTAAGAATAATTTGTTTAACATGCTTTCAGCCTTAGAGTACTGTTTTGAGACAGTTAAGAATAATTTATTTAACATGCTTTCAGTGTTAGAGTACTGTTTCATATATGTTACCCTGAAAACAAACTTTGCCAGTTTTGGTTTTGTTATGTTCACACAGTAATGAAAACTGCTCTCCTAAAAGTCAAATTGTCTTTTTAAAATGCCAATAACACTTGAGTTTATATAGATGTATTGACATTTATAAATGATTTTAAATTACTACTAAGATATACAGTGATGTATAGTTTTCCAGTAATATACAATGATGTATAGTTCTTTAGTAAGTTATGAGTTTTGGTTAGTCTAACTTTGATGCCACTTAGCTCATCAGGTAACTTGGTAATCGGTTCTTTAGTTTTAAAATATGTTAATGAAATTCATATTATTTTTTGGAACTAATTAAAAGTAACTTCAGGAGCATGTTTACTAATTCATTAACTTTTTTCATCAACTTCAGGGGCAGGAGCATTTTTCTACATCACTATGGTATCTGTGGTTATTTTAAACAGTAAGTAGGAAAAGCAAAAGTTGCTCCTTTATGTTAATTAATTGCCTCTGTGGTTATGTTTTTATCATAAATAGAAAAGAAGAAATATTAAGCAGTAAACAGTTTTGTCTATAATGTAATTGCTTCTGTTGTTATTTTCAACAGTGTGTAGCAAGAAGAAAAGTCATTAAATTGTGGTATATGCTGTAGTGATTTTGACATTATTAACTTTAAATGAATGATTACTAAATCCAAAAAATATATATTCATTCCTTTGCATAGTTTTTATTTTATGCAACAATTTTGGAAGCAACCTAACACTATGACTGTTAGACTCACAAGAATATAAACTGTTTCCTACAACAACAAAGAGTAAGATAACAATAGAGAGGCATAAAAGTATTACACAAATAAAACAAGAAATGGAGTGCTATTGAAACAGATGTATAATGATTATAAATATTTGTGAAATTAGTTTTTACAAAGTTGAGAGAAAAATACAAGTTTTTATAACAATGAAAGCACACTATATATTAGACACTTTTAATAATATAAACAATACAGAAACTGGCTTATCAACAACAAGATTACATCATAATATTCATCCACAGTCTCTTTTCATTCGTGGCTTGATTTTAAAGTCAGTGATATCTTATTATATTTATGATCTAAAATTTGCTTGCTGTAGCTACAATATCTCCCTCTATAAGACAGTCGGCTCTAGACATGTGTCGTGTTTATGTAGGTAGTAATCTACTACCTCATTGTTTTCTTTATTATACTGAGTAATCCACAAATCTGTCGCATACAGCACCAGAGTTTCATGACTGTAGAACCCATTACAAACAGTACATATTATACTAAAAAATACATTATATATAGTGCACCTTCAACCTGTGCACCTGCATCTTTAGGAAACAGTTGTCTTCCTTGGAATTGTTGTCATATGTGTATACAGATCTTGGTAACTCTTGAACATTTTTACTTGTTTTTTTGTAATTCTGTTGAGTAGTCTGGATTGTTATACATTAGTTTGTGTTACCTTTAAGTCTTTCACTTGTGCATAGGATAGTCAAAGTTGATCACAACAAGAAGATATGTTTTGTTTGTAAGTTTTGCCAAGGTTTTTCTTGTGACAAATGTTAACATTTAAGAAATGCAAAGCATCTGTTTTATAGCATTGGTACCTTATTACCTAGTTTGAACTAGAGATTAGTGGGTAGAAAAAAATGGGTATATATACATCTTTTAATCTGTTGTGTATGGTAAAGAGCTTCTTATTAATCTGTGTGTGTATGACACATTTTACAAACTTGAAAGTCTAATTTGTTTTTCAGTGGCTAATGGTGTGTTTCAGAACTGTGCTTATGGCCTTGCTGCTAAACTACCTATGAAGTATTCAAATGCTGTGGTTCTAGGTTCGGTAAGAGTATTTACTTTGGATAGTATAGTGCCGTAAATGTGTTCTTTGTTACTATGCTGATATAAACACATGATCACCAGCATATTTGGGAAGGAAGAGATTCACTGACACAACTGATGAAACCAGAGTTCATTTGCTCTGAATAACAGTGAACATTTTTACAGTAACTTAAATTAATAGAATTGACATGGAAAGATCTCAGTCAGTGACATGAGAAAACAAGTCTTACTCCAGTATAAGCTCCATAACATTCAAATATATAATATATTATTATATACTACAATATATTATTGCTATAGTGTCTTCCACACTGTGAATGCCACTTCTGACCATTATTTCCTACATTATATTTATGTAATACCTGTAGACCCCTAAAAAAAGTGTAATCATGCTTCAGTATCATGTTGTATTTGAGTCAAATAGACTGAGAAGCCAGAAAAATTGATTTAAATCAAGCTTAAGATCTAATATCATATTTGCTGGTGTATAAAACGACCCCACATATATGAAAACCCTGGATTGTGTGAGCAAAGTAAATGTATTTCTTTGAGGTTCAGTGTATAGGATGACTTCTATTGTCAAGAAAGTATAGGATGTTACTATTGTAAAGAAATTCTAAGAAGTTATTTGTAAAATGTGCTAACCTGTACTCTAGGGTAATCAATACAACCACAAGTGTGGTTTTTATGCTCTTCAAATGCTACAGACAGCTCAATGCAGCATAACTTAAGTCCCAAACATGTAATACACAACTTTACAAAGTTTTCATCAAAGTTGAACTCCTTTTCTATTACAAAAAAGTTCTTAACCTTAAGATATAGTGATCTGCTATAAAAATATGTTTACAAAATTAATGTACGTTACAGAAACTAAGCTTTTTTTGATATAATATTAGCAATATTTTAGTATGATGGATGAGATCAATACATTTCAAATAAAAAATGTAATTAATCATAACTAACATGTGAGATAAATAACTTCTATAGTTATAAAGAATCGAGACAAATGATACAATTACAAATATGTTATTGAAATGCAGTAGGTGGTATAATGCCAACACATTTACTGAGAAAAAGCAAACAAAAGTAAAAAGAACAATGCAGTTTTGGTTACGTATGTTATTAACCAGAGAGTTTTTACTGGAACTCTATTTTTGAACCTGTGTATAAGATGAGGGGTAAAATCAGGCATTGTTTTAATAGTAATTATTCCATTTTTTTAAAATTATTATAAATAACAGTTGATTAAATGTGTACATTCTATTAAACATTTTTATCGGAGTAAAATCTAATTATGAGACAGCATTTTTTCAATTTGATCACTATTGTATCATTAAAAAGATCACAAGCTAAAATATCTATCTAGTACTATGAAGAAAAAGAATTTTCAATAGAGTTTACATACAATTCTAAGCTTAAGCTTAAAATTTTTCATAAGAGTTAAAATGCTTCAAATCAGTATTTATATAGTTTTTCTCCTTTTTCAGAATATCAGTGGAACCATTGCATCTTTGATTAATATTTTGTCTATTGCAGGTTAGTTAACCTCATTTCTAAACGGTTATTAGGATGTTATGATATACATTTTATTAGCCTACATTAGAATTGAACCCTGATTTCTGAGGTAGTAGGCAAAGGATATGACTGAATTAAAATTGCTTGTGATATTAGAATAAGTAGATATTACTGGGATTTAATTGGAGTTTTTTTCAAAACCTTGTAGTAGACTGTGCTAATATATTATCACAGTGTATTGTGTTTAATTGCAGTTTCAATCTTGTACTATTAAACACACTCTTGAGAACTTACGTTATAAAATTATTCGATTTTGTTCTGAAATTGAGACTTTTAAACCTAGCTGTTATACTTTGGTAGTGATTAATTAAAAAGAATCTTGTCAACTGTTAATCTTGCTTAATTAATTTACATGATGTTAGTAGTCCAATAGAAAAAAATAAAAAGTTTAAAATTATCTTTTAAAAAATTACACCACTGTAACAGAAAATCTTAAGAAATAACTGCTCAAGGTTTCAACCACTTGGTCTTCCTTGAATCAAGTGGGAAGAAATTATGAATGATTCTAAAGTGTATAATATCAAAATAATAATTAGTTTCAAGCTTAATTAAGTAATGTTATCCACTGTTTTTCTTTGAAAAAAAAAATCTGTATGTATGTGTGTTTGTTATACTGCTAATCTGTTTGATTTATCACCAGCTTCACCTAATCTGAGAACAGCAGCTATTTATTACTTCATCACTGCAATCTTTGTTCTTCTGTTGACTCTAGATGCTTACTTCACTCTCCCCTTGAATGTAAGTTTCTGGTTGGGTGTTATTAGAATAAGCTAAATTAAAACTCTTATTTAGTATTATAATTACAATATTTTTTGAGATAAAAATTGACTATTACATTGGTTTTTACCACTAAATTGTAGGTGTGTGGTGGTATAACTCATTCTTCAACATAGTAATTTATTAATATTTTTTAACAGAAATTGTGTAGGTAAAAACGATGTACTTAAACTTATGCATTTCTACATTTTCTTAACTCACAAGAAATAAGGGTAATATTGAAGTACTAAGAGAGAACTTGTACATTACTAGAATTAATTTCTTAAGTTTGATTGTATGCTTACTATACAAAACATTATATAAGGATGTAAGGCATTGGTTCATGAGTCATTTTAGTACCATTTAGTGTCTTCATACACTAAATCTTACTCACCCTTTTATTTGTATTTCCAGCGTTTTTACAGGTACTTTGACAAGATTTCTATGAAATGTCATGAAGAGAACAAGGGAGAACCCAAAAGACCACCTTATTGGCAAATCTTCAAAAAGGTAAGTAAAAATTTTCCAGATGGTTACAGAAAAATAAAGTTTTCAAGAAGACATGAAAGTATAGTTATAGTTGATATAGTCTCATTAACATCATGGATCCTATTTATCAGAAATTAACCCAAGCAAATTTGTGCTTAAAGATAATTTTAACAATTCATAAAAGTCTAGTTAAAACTAGAATTTACTCTGAGGTAAAAAAAAAAATCACTGATTGTCAAAACATTCAATTGGAAGACCAGAAGTTTAGAAGTAAAAAAAAAATGTTTACTTTATTTTTGTTACTATTTGATGGAAAATTTTTAAATTGTATTTTATATAGTTGTTATGTATGGTACTTTTGGTTGGTGCTTTATGGCCTGAAGTAAGTGTTAGAGGAAACAAAGAGAATAATATTGACTTATGAAGAAAATTTTATTGCCATGTACAAAAAATTATGTGTGTGTGTGTGTATATATATATATAAAAGAAAACTTGAATCCCGTTTTTTAACCAGTTTTCTTTATTTATCAGACACTTTAGTTAATCAGCTTCATAGCATAACAAAACACTTTTTTAAATTAGTAAATTTAAGTTTAAAATTAATATGAAACACATGAATTTTGTTTTTACAATTAAATGTTTATAAATTTTATA
>NW_013667010.1:101009-103854 GCF_000517525.1 Limulus polyphemus | reverse complement strand
AGACTATTTCATTTAATAAATGTTTTGTTTGATATACAAGTTGTTCGTTTTTTTTTTCATCTAAAAAATTTAAATTAATTTCTTGACGACCTAATACTAACATCTAGCTGGAAAATAGTACTCATGTTTACAATGATGTTTTAACATGGGTTTAACAGTACAGGAAACAATGAGACTATATACAGTAATACCTAGAGACTAAACTAAAAACATCTTAGAGTAATTCTTAACTGAATTATGATTTTGAATGGAGAAATGCTTACAGTGATTACCAACAATTGTGTTGATCTTTTTCATGTTTCCATTGTACGAGATAGTATTCTATTTATCAAAAACATCTATAATTACTAGCAACCGATGTGTTCGAAGGAAAACGAGGTTTGATAATAAACAAAATTATGACACTTATGATATACAGTATTGTTTATTGACAAAAAGGGGACATAGATAAACGTTTCGGAATTCTGTCAGACTCCATTTTCAGTATTTGCTTTAGATACTGAAGATACTATATTTGTACCATTTGAGATAAATTATTGATATACTTATCTCTGACATATATGATATCTCTGATATTTTTAAGTCACTCTAACATTATAGTTTTAACATATAATGAATGTAATATGACAGTAATAATGAGTATGTCTTTTGTTATTTTTTTTCTATTCATTTTGTAAAATGTGAATTTCTCATAACTTTAAACATAGAGCTCGTATACCGATTTTTTGATTGCCACAAATATGTTCATAATGTGTTTTGCTCAGGTACACTGATAACCTTATAGGTGATAATAATAACCACAAATAACAAGATTCGGAATGGTAGATGTTATGTGGCACTGAACTGAATTTCTGACAAGAGGCATCATTTGCTACGGGCAAGGAGGAAGGATGGTTTGTGATGTCCCAAAATAGACATCCGTTTAGTTCTGTAGACAAATCGTGTAATGGCCCTTGATTGTTCCACTCTTGCACGTGTGTATGATGATCAATTTTTGAACAACTTGGTTGTGTAAAGATAATATTAGTTAGTAGGTAAATCCAGGCTTTCCTCTATTAGGCAGTTTCTGGTATAATTTGTTCAGATTGATTTAGACTCTGTAGATTTTGTTATAACTTAGTTTTAATTTTAGCTTGTTGACCAAGATTTTGTTATATTGCTTTAATTGTTTTATCTTCATGTTCATTTTCATTTTGTAGTTTCACTGTATATCTTTTTTTTATCTTACAGGGTTTGTTTGTTTGTTTGGAATTAAGCACAAAGCCACACAATGGGCTATCTGTGCTCTGCCCGCCACGGGTATCGAAACCCGGTTTCTAGCGTCGTAAGTCCGCAGATATACCGCTGTGCTACTGGGGGGCATCTTACAGGGACGAGGGCTCACACTGGTGAGAGAGAGACTTCACTTCATCCATCTTTCTTACCAGTCCAACCTATTCATTGCAAACACACTTGCTCTTATTTTGTTTTTCTGTATTATATTGTTATTTCTCTCTGGGTTTTGTTAGTAGAGACTCTTGTAGTAGTGTTTTTACTCTTTATTTATTACACACTCAACTGGAGTTCACAAAGTAACCGACCTATACTCTGTTACTTGATATTCATTGGACCTCCAGTCAGTAGACTCTTGCAGTGTGGTAAATCTGCATGCGTATATCACATAATTAATAGTTGTTAAGTGATTATCATGACTGAATCATCCAGTGATTGTATAGACATTACATGTGTACATTACATCTGATAGTATTACACTCATGGTATCATGAGACAAAAGAAAATTTTGAATACGCCTATGACAGTAGGCGGAAAGCAAAAGAAATGAAATTACAGCAAGTCAACAAGAACGGATTCACTTATGGAAAACTACCAATATATTGCCTAGGAATATTAGGCATGTAATAATTACCAATTTTTCATTATGCTAGTTGTGATAGAGAATATTCTATATGCTGCCACAAATTTGCCCCCCCTCTCAGAATTTTTCTAAAATGACATCTATGTTTCTGACTATGCTTGCAATGAAAAAACGAGAAAAACACAATGTTTTTAAAACAGAGCGTAAATCAAACCTCACAAGTGCATAAGATAGCACTACACTCTGATTTCTGAAGAGAGTTCTTTATCTCAAAACCTCTTCAAGATTAAGAAAGTATAATAACTACTTATAAAAATAAAATAGTATCATCTCACCCAGGGTGTATGAGCTACTCATTTCCCTGGATTCTATTTGTCAAAATAGGGAGGACATAGGCTTCAGGTATTCCTACGTCTCTACACTGTAGACCTTGCTATATAGACCACATAGTATACTGTGTAATTACACAATGACATCTTCCATGGAAGAGTTAGAAATAACAAAGAGGAATGACCCATGATAATGGGTATCTAGAGCACTAGCAAGTTAGCTACAATCCATAACCACACACGGACTTGTGAAACATTTCGAAAATTTTTGGTAAACTGATTGAACTAAAAAGAAAATAAACATCTAATTTACTTTTACATACCATAATATGGATAAAAAACACAAGTTATTACATACTTAAAATATATATACTCTACTTACAATGATTTTTTTTTTAAATTTACTTATATACATATATTTAAGATTAATTTTGCTATACAAACAGAATTATATTGTCTGTGGTGAACTCCTAGTTTTGTTCATAAAAATCAGAATCTGAAATTATTTGCTTCTACCCAATTCCTAAAGCATAAGATCTGTATGTAACACGATGATTTTAGCCTTGCCCATGGTGTAAGGTTACTTCTACCCAATTCCTAAAGCATAAGATCTGTATGTAACACGATGATTTTAGCCTTGCCCATGGTGTAAGGTTAAGAG
>NW_013667010.1:71266-100075 GCF_000517525.1 Limulus polyphemus | reverse complement strand
GTTTTTACAATTAAATGTTTATAAATTTTATATTTTCATTTTTTTAAGGATTTTTTAACATATTTTGTAACCTTAGTTTTTTATCTTATTACTATTGTTTCAAATCAAAACCTAATTAAAAAGTCCTTAAATTAACATCAACACTAAATTATCTTTAATGTAACAATAAAATTACTATAATATCCTACCAAAATCCTATAGACTACAGATATTTTTGAAAAATGCTTTGATTGCTTTGTTGAATAATGCTAAAGTTTCTTTGGAATTTGTCAACAATATACTGAAGGTATATCTAAAATTTAAAGAAGCATTAAAATGATTAATAATGTATTTTTTCACGCATTAATCTTCTTTCTTTTTCATTATATTTCATATATATGCGTGTGTACATATGTGTGTGTGTGTGTATATATATATATATATGATGTTTTTCACATAGCAAAACAATTTCTTTGTACATAAAGTGATATTTTTGTGACAACTTAAGCTGATAAGAAAGTAAAATCTATTTAAATCTGACTGTCAGTTAATAATCAGACTTTTGTATATCATTAGTTGTTGTTTTTTTCATTGCAGGCCTGGCCACAATGTTTCAATGTTTTCTTTGTTTTTTTTGTAACTTTAACAAACTTCCCTGCAGTACTAGCCAATATTCAGGCTAGCAGCCCCGATTTCTTCATTTCCTGTAAGTAGAAAATATGCTCAGATTTTGTAGTAATATCAAGTGCCTATCATCTAACATAGCAAAGAAGGTGCATTAGGCCTAAGAAATTCAACATGCAAAACAAATTGATGTTCAGATTTTATAATGGTATAAAATGCTTAAGCTGATGAGACATTAAAAACTTGCAATACCTCAGATATAATGTTTAGATTTTGGCTCATTTGTTATAACTGGTAAAACATCTTATAGTGTTTTAGAATATCAAAAAGTGCAAGTAAGTAATGTTGAAGAGTTTATAATGAAAATAATTGTAATTTCTATCTAAATATCTCTAATTATAGAGAATATAAAAAAAAACATGTTTAGTTAAAACCTCATTACAAATGTACTGATTCTACTAACACTTAAAGACAATTATGAGGAAAATATATATTATTCATCCAAAACAACTGAATTGTTCCAAATATTATAGACATTCAAAAATAAGGGAAATAATGGAATTGCTTTTATTAAAAACACTTCTTCCAGCTGATATTGTTAAAGTATACAAAAAAACAAAGTTTTTAGTATATCTGTATAAGAATTTTAAATATTCTGATAGATTTTGAGTTTAAGTGATTAAGGTGAAAGTGACTTAGAGTCATGCAGGTTTGACTTCCAAATAAACTTAGGTTGTGTTAGCTAGAGCCCTAGGTTGAAAGTCAATTTTTGAACTTTTCGGGATTCTATACCTGTTAAATACAGGATAAATTTATGCACATTTGTTTTCTTCAATCCTTAGTGTATACACTTGCATACAGTACATACTTGGAATTTTGGATTTGACCTTGGTAACAGATATAATTAATATGTCATTATTAGAATTTCATACATTGTCTTAGTATTTTGGATGTAAATTAATATGTTTTCAATTACTAAGAATGCATACATATGGATATCTAAGGCACTATATACAAATATAGTTCTTGTTGAATTAGGTGTATGTATACAAAAATAATAAGACACATTTTTGATCAAGTCTTCAGTATTGTTCCATTCTACATTTTCATAACTGAGAAATATGTTAGTTTAGTAAATATGAGACACTGAATTGAAAACAATTTTACAACTTTTCTCCTAAAACTTCCATTTCCAAGGAGAATTTCTCCTCTAGTAATATAATGAAATTCTTAACAAACTCAAGTATGGTACATTAAATAACACTGCTACATATGCAGCACAAGTATAGGAGAGATTTCTTCAGAATCCTGTCATTAGCTAGAATTTTGTTTCATTAATTCTTTATTGGTTGTTTTTCAGTTGGTTAAAATATCACTTTCATACTGTCATCTTTAGAGCTATAGATGCAAGCCTACTGAAATGATTAAGCAATTAAGAACTTATTCAATGACCACCATTCTATAGTACTTGATGCTTACCTTTGTAATGGATACTAATCCCCAAAAAAGGCCTTAAAACTGCAAGGGATCATTTCAAAGCATATCCCAGTATGCCTCAAATAAACAATATATTGTGTTGTATTGGATGCGTGCATTAGAAAAAGAATTTGTAGAAATATTTACTTCAAAATGAGGTCTAATGTTGATCAGGGATTTATTTCATCAATAAACCCTTTGGTCCTTTATTTATTAATTCAGTTCCAAATTTTTCATAGAACTACCTATGTGCATCTGTTCTTTTAAAGGTGTAAATTGAGGGCATTTATCAGATTTCTTTTACTTTAGGTTTTGGGAGTAAGAAAGTTTTTATTTGGTATGGTAGAGTTTTTACGTATTTGTTTATGAGATGTGTAGTTGTGTAAGCAGATCAATCTTAATTAGAAATAATATTGACTTTTGAATATTGTGTGGAGATGAGTAAGTTTTAAATGTTTGTTGAGTTTCCATTATCCTCATAACTGTAACCCAAAAACCTACTGTCATTTTGTCTGTTTTTTGTTGTTGTTGCTCTAAACTGTTTTTATTGCTGTTTTGAGATAAATTATTTGGAATATTATATTGAATTTTCTGGTATTAGCTATAAATAAGTAATTATGCTTGTTTCTAAATAAAGTATTAACATGTGAAGATTCATTTGAATTGTATATATTTTTTATCATTTGTTACCTTTCAAAGTTAAACTTTAAACAAATTGTTGTTATGTATTTTTTACATTGTTGAATTTAGACTTATCATCTTATTTTATTACATGCTTCATTTACAGCCACATATTTTGCTCCTGTTTGCTGCTTCTTATGTTTCAACTTATTTGCCATGATTGGTAACATATTTCCAAACTGGATTACTTGGGTAAGTACTATTTCTAAATCTATTCATTTATAATAATTATTTACACTAGTTGATCAGATCGTATTAACCTGGAGCACTTGAGTAAGTATTACTTGTACCACCAAATAATCTCATTTTACAAAGAGAATAATATCTTTTTATTAACATGGATCTTTTGCATAAGTATTATTACTACACCAACCAGTAACGTTGTTTGTCATAATAGATAATTTCTTATTAACCTAGGGCACTGGAGTAATTATTATCCATTCAGGTGTTTTGTTTGTCAAATCTTGTTAGAAGAAGTGTTGCTGTAGAGTGCTTTTTGAATGGGTGTAAAGTTGATGAAACTTTGGTGCAACTGAGGCATCATTAGATCCATCTTCTTAAGCTCTTTTAATATTTCATGTGTTATATACAATGTTTTAAAACTTGAATCACAGGTACACAATTCTACTCATTATTTTTACCTTTTAAATGTCACATTAATCTTTTGCTTGTGTAATTCATTAACCAGGTCTGTTTGTTAACGTAAACTACCAGGACATAACTTTTAAAAAGTTAAAGCATTGTTAATGTTGACATCTTTTTTTTACTAATGTATAATTGTTTCTTCATTTTTAGGGAGAATGTAGTATAGTCTAGATTTTTCTTTTATTTAGATCTCTTATGAGTATGTTTTCGTTTTAAAATGGAGAAGTAAAAAAAATTTAATAACAAATATACCAGTCAGGATAATTTGTATGTAATCAAGAATGATAAATAACATGTATTATGTACATATGTATTTAAAAAAGTAGCTACTTTAGAAAAGGTAATTATAAGTAACAGACAAGAAAAGCATACATGTATGCTCCAAAAGCATCTATTTGATGCTGATAATGAGTTCTTAACTGTAGTACAAATTTAATTACATCTTTTCAAAACACAGTTATTCATTGTTATAAAACTGTAGTTTGTGGTAAAATGATAGCATACTACAAAATAGAATTGTCTTGAGCATTTTAAGGCACACATGCATTTGTAAAGAACAAATTTTGTGTCAAGCATTTTGTACAATTCAAGCTATTTAGTTATAACAATCATAATTTAAAAAAAGGCAAATAGCAAAAACTGATATTTAAAGAAACATTAGTGAGACAATAATTTATAGAAAATAGATAAAACTACTTTATATATCATATCTGGTAAAGGAGATTTTTTTTCAAATTTTAAGATGTAATTAAAATGTATGTGTATAATTATTAAGTAATTTGTAATTGATTATTTTAAAATTCTAATTTTTTCACAAGTAATACGTAGAAGATTTAAAGTGCTTATACTAAGTTCATTCTTTGGTAATTTTAAATGTTTTTCACCAGCCTGGACCACGTTTTCTTTGGATCCCAGTAGTCATAAGGGCTTTAACTGTACCATACTTCATGTTTTGTAACTACAAGCCACATAAAAGATCTCTTCCAGTTCTCATCTCAAATGAATGGGCCTATATTGTTGTTTCCGTACTACATGGACTGACTAGTGGTTATTACAGTAGTCTGGCTATGATGTATGCTCCACGGTATGAAGCGTTTTTAGTAGTATTTTAAAACAACATACGCAGAAAAACTTATTTGTCTCATAGTTTGAGGTTTGTGTGATGAATCCTGTTTTGTGTGTGTGTATATATAATATATTAATGACTGAAAAAAGTGTTACTAAACAACTTCAATGATTTGCATATACTAGAATGTTTAGGAGCGTACTCCAGAAGCACCATAAGAAAGTGGTACAGCAAATGCACTATCTTTTATTATGGATCTAATGTGGTATGTACAATAGGTCCTACCAAAAAGTTTAGGAATTTGTTATTGTCATTTCTTCATTCCTCAAGCATACAGGAACAGTACATAATTATTTACAACATAAAGCATTAATTTCAACATAATTTTAAAGACTAGAATGCGTCAAAGTTTAAAAAGGCTGATAAAATTAACATTTACCTATTAATATGATGTATAATAATTTTTGTCATCATGCAAAGTTAAGTAGTTAACTATAATTGTGGTTGCATGTAAAACCATAATGTGAAATAGCCTATATAATTGTTAACTTGCCTGTTTTAATTTTAATTTTGTGATTTTTTTAGAAATCATTAATATTAAAATCGATATGAAAACATTTTATTAAAGCAAACTTATATAATCAGATCAAGGAATGGGAGTCATTGTAGTGTGAAAATAATTTTTTTATCTTTGAGAAAGTCTGATTATAAAATTCTGAATATTTAATTTTCAAAATATACATTAAATTTTCCTTTAAGTAATTGTTTGAAATATATAATTTTTTTATCTCAAAATATATATACAGCATGATAGCTTTAACTGTTATTCATTTGCATTAAAGTCATTTACGATAAACTTAAATATTAATTGTTTTGGTTTCCAGATGTGTTGACAGAGAGCATGCCTCCACTGCTGGAATGATGGGAGCCTTTTTCCTAATTCTAGGAATTTTCACTGGTGTCAACTTTTCTTTTTTCATCTCATGGTTGGTAGAGCCTTCTGTCTAGAGATTCATAAACCCTCTTATCCATGAAACACAGAAACCAACTCGCAATGTTACATCAGGAATAAGAACATTAACACTACTTGGGTTGTAGTTCAGGTTATACAAGGAGCTGTAACTTGTCTCTATGGCTCATGATGTTTCAAGTTGTTATTTACTATTCTTTGCTATGGCCAAATTGTTTTGTTGTCTCTTTTTTGTTATAGATATACAAAATTAATTTTATATGTTATTTTCATACACATCAAAGAAACCTAGTCTGTTGTCACAACTTTTTGTTTTTCCATAAAAAAAAAAGAACTGACTTCAGTTGTTACTTGTCAGTACAAGACTTTTTGATATGGTTATTATTATTTTGGAAGTTATGCAGAAATCCCCATTTATTTAGGATATCATGGGGGAAACAAAAAGTTTTATATTAGCTTTCCATCAATTGATAGTTTTAGATCTGAATTTTTTTAATTTTTGATATAATTAATGCTCTTTAGTGACCATTGTTTTGTGAATATTTTCTTAATTATATATTAATATTTCAGTTTGATATAAATTTTTCAAAATATATTAAGGAAAGAACACTATTTGTTTGACGTTTTGTTATTGTATGCCAGATGAAAAAAAGAAACTATCTTTAGACAATAAGCTGTAGTTTGTCGATAGTTATACGTGAATATATATATATATATATAGTATATACAGTTTTGTGTTTAAATTTTATTTTTATGAGAAAACTTTAGAGAAGTAAGTAACACTTTAAATTTAACAAGTATGCATTGTTCTTGGCTTTTGATGGTAGTTGAATCGTGTTGATATAGTAATTGCTGTAAAATTTCCTGGTGTTGTGATTTTCTGTATTGTTCACCAGTAGGAGTAGTAGTAACAATTTTATCAATTTTATTTTGCACTTTTGTTTAGTTACATATTTTAATGGTAATTAAGTATTTTTATTGTTAGTTTTTTTCTTTTAAGATATTTAATATGTATTATACAAAATAGTTAGAACTTGCAAAGCGGGAACATATGAAAACTTGATAAAATTGATGTTTAATTTTTCTGTAAAAACCTTTGCAATGTAGAAGTTCTCATAGCAATATTATAAGACTTAGATTTGTTTTAATTATCTGGAAAACTGTTAATTTGTCTGCAAGATTTAATGTATTTTTTATAACTTTTCTTAATTTCGTTCTAAATTTTAGCTTTGGATGTAACATTTCTCAAAATCTACAGTAAGACTTTATAGGCCAGAATGATTAATATACTGTTTATTAAGTGTTTTAGCTTTATGATAAATAGTATTTTTTAAGTTCATCAGTATGAATTATTTACCTAAGGATGTTGGTAGGTGCTGCTTTAGTGGTAAGTACACTTTCTAAAGTTGTGTTAAAATGTTTTGTCTTCAAATAGCTTTTTCCTTTAACTTCTCATAGTTTTTTCATATTTATGAAATTAGTTTCACAGTATTTAAGAGCACAAAACATTCTGTATCTCTTATTTTAAACCTCATTTGCAGCAATGTAGAATTGAAAGAAAATAACTTGTTAGGTTAAGAAAAATGTGTAAACAGTCTCACAATAAAGTTTAAATAAAGCTGTGTTCTTCATATTCATATGGTGACTTATTTCAGGTAATACACAATTGTTTTACTCTTAAGCACAAAGCTATCTATGATGTGCCCATCTTATGTATCAAAACCCAATTTTTAGCGTTAATAAGCTCTCAGACTTGCTGGTGTGGCAAAAACTGTTAACACATACTTGACAACGTAAAAGGATTTAAATGTTACCAATGTTTCTCTTTTTTTTTATGGTCATGCAAGCCTGTTCTGCTTTTAGAATAAGTTAGTGGTATTATCAAATATTTCTTTTTAAATAAAGATAGGAATATCAAAATAGAAGGCATAAATAATTATACTAATTCAGCCACCATTAAAATTATTTATTAACACATACCACCAGTATATATTAAATCTCATAAAATACATAAAGCTTTCAACGTTTAAATATGTTACTGGAAGACAAGAAAATGTAAGTGTCAGATCTATGTGGGCTAAATTCTTTACAGTGGGTGTTTGTTTGGCACATCTTTTTCAGCATGCTCTTTAAGACACCATTAACTCTCTCACAAAATCCATTACATCTAGGGTTGCACAGGGTGTTAAAGAGCTGCCTAGTACTGATGAGTCTGCACACTTCTTGTACTAGTCCTGAAGTAAACTGGGTCCCTTGTCAATCAGGACTTTCTTTGGATAGCCTACTCTGCAGAATACTTCCAAGAGAGCTTATACTACTCTCTCTCCGTTTCTATCTTCGGCAGTACTATGGCTTCTGGATAACATGTTGCATAGTCAACTACTGTCAGCACGTATATGTTGCCCTTGTCAGAAACAGGTGTCAGTGGTCCAATCAAGTCCATAACTACTCTGCTGAATGGCTCTTCTCTGATAGGCTTTTCATCCAGCAGCACCTTGACTACCATCCCTCTAGGTATTGTCCTTTGGCAGGTGTTGCATGACCTGCAGAATCTATTTACATCTCTGATTATTCCCAGCCAATGGAAGTTGCTCGTGATTCTGTCTGCCGTCATTTTTATTCTTAGGTGTTCTCCTACAATCAACTTGTAAGCCAGTTTCATCACTTGAGTCTGGTATTCTGTTGGTACTATGATCTGTTTAACTTCCCCAGTATAACTGCCTTGATAGATCCTGTACAGCTCTCCATTTTGGTCCTCTGTTCTGTAAGCTCCTTTCCCCTTTGTCTTGTGCTCGACTATCTCCCGGGCACTGCCCCAAAGTTTCTGCAGTGAAGGGTCTTTCTTCAGTTCCTGTCGAGCTACATTCGGGATGCTGCCATTTGATAATTGCAGAGGCTTGATAATTTGCTTGCTCTTCTTTTCTTGAGCTCTAGTAGTGAGTGCAGGTGCTTCATCCATCTTCTTTCTGTCTGGTTCCTCCAAACTTCTACTGCCTGGTATATTTGCAATCAATAAGTCATAGATGGGTACCTTCATACACATGGCCTCAAGGTCTGCCATAGAGCGTGTAGTATCCACCTTTGTTTTTGCTACGGGTAACTTTCTCACTGTCCCATCAATCAGTACACACAGATGTACCTTGCCCATCATCTGATCATCAGATACTAGACTGGTTCTCAATGCTGCACCCAGTGTCTCACAGAGCTTTTACATTCTTGTTCCCGATATAGCCTTCACCTACTGGCATATTGTGATTTGTTGGCACCTCTTGATGTTTGTCACATACTGCAATCACCACTGGCTAACTTGGGTTGACCATCAGTCATGCGTTGTTTACTCATAGAAATAACACTTCCTTCTTGTGGTAGATTTGATGGGTTATCCTGATTCTGTTTCTTCTGGCAGCAGTATCCATGGTAATAGTCACTCTTTTCTTGTTTTTTGCCATCCCCATCTTTTTAGGTAGCTCCAGCTGCTTTATGTTGATACTTCTGAACAGAAACAGGATACCCAAAAAGTGACAAGAACTCAGTGGACAAAAGAGATGCTATATTTTTTTTATAAAATAGGACATATTGCAAAGAAGTGCAAGTTTATTACCAACAAGCAACAACAGCCACCCTTGGTTTCAACTTTAAATGCTTATTCTTGGACTTGCCAGTTATACTCCCTTCATGGGCTTCCATATACTCTTCTACCAGCTTGATCATCTCATTCACGTCTTTTGGTGCTCTCTCCTTTAGGAACGGTGACATGCCAGTTGAACACATGATCATGAACTGTTCATGTATTAGTAGATCTGCCAGTCCCTCAAAACTATTTTCACACTTGGCCATGCCAGTCCAACTTGTGAAGTATCACTGTAGACGTGGCACAAACTGGAATACAGTTTCTTCAGTGTTAGGTTTGACTTTTCTAAACTTCCAACGAAAAACTTTTTGGGTAAATTCATAGTGTTTCAGTAAGGCCACTTTTAACTTGTCATACATAGCCCATGGCATTTTCTGATGTCATGCCTGCATACACTTTTAGGCCTTTTCCTGTGAGAAGTGGGTAAGACAGACTGCCCAGTCGCCTTTATCCCACTTCTGGCTTTGGACAAATCTTTCCAGGAAAGCATCCATGTCATCTTTCCGTTCATCAAATTTGAGTAGCTTGGGTCGGCTGGCCCTGACCCCATTGTTATTCTACGGGCCTTCCTCTTTCTGTTGGATGAGCTTGGAGATCTCGATTTGTGCTCTTATTCTCTCTATTTCCAGTCTCTCCTCTCTCTTTCCTTTCTCAAATTGCATTCTCATTCTCCCTATTTCAAGTCTCTACTTTTTTCTTCTTTCAGTCCTTCTATTTCCTTTTCTTCTTTCAGTCTTTCTTCCTCTCCTCTCTGCCTATTTTCTTCTCTCTCTGGATCTTGTTGTTGTTTAACAAACTTTCGTAGTTCACTGTCTTTGAGCCCAAGACACTCACCTCTTTCTATTCATTTATCAAAATCTGCTAACATGGATAAAGAGCGTGATTGTGATCTCTACACTATTTGTGTGTATATAGGCCTACTTCCGCTATTGTTTACATCTTCTTCTACTACCGTTTACCACTGTATAATCCTGGTTAGCTCACCGAATGTCAATTTTATGTGGGTCGAATTCTTTACAGTAGGTGTGTGTGACTTGTTGGCGATAAATTAATATATTCAAAACAAGTCAAACTTATGTACAGAACTTTGTTACACTTTTGGTTATCACAGCAGTATCTAGAGCTTTAAATACCTGTCTCTTTTTCATCCCACCAAACATGCTCGCCCTTTCAGCCGTGGGGGCATTATAATGAGATGGTCAATCCCACTATTCGTTGGTAACAGAGTAGCCCAAGAGTTGGCGGTAATTGGTGATGATTACCTGCCATCCTTCTAGTCTTACACTGCTAAATTAGGGATGGCTAGCGCAGATAGCCCTCGTGTAGCTTTGCACGAAATTCAAGCCAAACTTTTTTTTTTTATCAAAGTCCACACAGGCGAGTTCAATTACTTTAAAACATACTTTGACAAGACATATTATTATTCTTTATATTTGTTGTTATTATATCACTGTGAAACTCACTTTAGATATTGCCCATTACTGTTAAACTAACAATCAAGCAGTCTAACTTCGCTTTCAGTAACTTAACTTTTACTAACTTACTTTAAATTTTTCTTGCACTGTGTATCTTCGCGTATTTATAACATGCGACAGAAAAATCTAGAAATATCTAACCCTCTAGTGACAGCAATATTCACATAACGAGAAAAACCTAGAAGCTTCGAGTAAGATGACGTCAACAGTATTACAAAAGCTTAATACAACAATTAAACTGCATACACAATGTACGACTCGTACAGAGTTACGTAACAAAATTTGTTGTAACTATCGCTTTTAAAATAATTACATTTTAACATTCTTGTCATGAAAACTAAATAATCATTAAATATTAAAATAATAGTCAACAGTAAGGACATGTTTCTCTGTGATTAGAAGTGAGACATGAACTAATAGTATGTATTTTACGCGTACATTTTGATATTTTTAATTAATTTTTGAAAATAAAGATATCGAAAACCAAAGTCTATGTAGAAACCCAAAATAAACTGAACATATAACTGTCTTTTTCTTTTTTCCCTTTTTTGCACACGTCATTAAAACAAATCAAACCAGTCATTTTTCATGTCATGTAACTGTGACTAGAAATGATTATTGAATTATTTTTGTTCTAAGAAAATCTGTAAGATAATAATTTAACAAGAGAACCAGAGAAAATTACAATAGTTTGCTTAGTGGGTAGGAACAACATAGGTAAGTTACATACATGGACTGGTATTCGGTGATCTGCTGAGCATTTTGCTGTAGATGGAAAGGTTGAAGGTTATACGAGTGGAGAGGTACATAGTTTAATAACCGAGTAGCTTTGGGTTATGGTCATCAGAAAAGACAATCCCAACACCATAAGCAGCTCGCCAACACTGTTTATTGACCCTCACACTTCTCATTTCGTGATTAGGGACCTTCTTTAAAATTCTTGGATATTGTTCTTCGCATCGGGTGTTTATTTACAGAATTCCATCGTTACCTTTGTCAAAAATAAACCTTGTTTGACCTCTTTTATGGCATACTATTTTGGGCACAGGTGTTCCTCGTAGTCACACCAACACCTCGTGCACTGGTAACAATCTGAGCATTTTTGTATTCTTGCAATTGCAGGCCAATTTCGAAAACTTATTTCGTAAAATCACATTTGACCAATTGACGACAAGAAGCCTGTTTTCAACAGAACATCTGTCCCACTAACCCAACAAAATTCACTGTATATTCGTAAATACTTCTTTCTTTCAAAACTACCTTACACTCTTCGATTTTGACAGATTTGCAGGAAATACAAAAAATTATCAGACTTAACTGAATTGAAGTGATTTAGCAAACGCGTTCTGATTAAGTGAGAGAACTCTTGTTGAAAATGCTAATTCTTCATGACATTAGCCTGACCTGTTAACTGGCATGATTTTGTAGGATAGGTATAAAAGTGAATATACGTTACCTTATTGCTATATACAATACTAAAATACACTAAACAACCTGGATCTAGTAAGTATCACAATAAAGATTGTGTGTGAAACACTTATCTGTGTTGCATTAAATATTTTTTACATCATACACAGTTTTGTTGTTTTATTTTGTTTATTGTGTGTATCACCATCTCAACCCTTCAAAAATTGTGTTAGCTTTTAAATATTGTAACCAATGCCATGCGCTCAAATGAAATCTGAAAAAAGAAAAAAAAAAATTCAAATTACTTAAAGAGCACAACAATATTTGAATTGAACTAACAATGGTGAGAAACTGTCCATTAAACTACATGTTCTTGAAATATGATGGTTCGGATAAACTGGAATTTTCTTTTCAATTCATTTCTTTTGTGTCGTAAAAACAGGATTATAACTAGTTAATATGTTCATAGAATTTTTTTTCAATAGTTATTATTGTAAACTTTTCTGGATAAATAAACGATTCATTTATCAAACTACATTGGAAATGAAGTTGTTGACAATTATAATTTTTTGAGAAGCGATCACACTATTAAGAACCTTTTCAATGTACCCATTCTTCAGCACTTATGCAAGGAAGCATCTCAAGACATTTCTCGTGATGGTTCAAATGAACAATACCTTTTTGTAGCCCTTCACCTTTACAGTTTAATCTTATGTAGTTTTGTTGTTTTTCTTTGTACTACTACCCTGTTCCTAGTTTTTATGAAAAACGAATCAAGTTGCTTACAATAAGAAAACAGACTCGGTAATTTTCATTTACTTGAGTTATTTTAAACCTGGCATGCTGAAGACCATGTGATATTCTCAGATGAAACTGATTTCCGCACGAGTATAAGATAGGTCCGCTTTATAACGGGAGAATTATGAAGTAAATCTGGATTTAGCACGATTAAATTTTAAGCTAAGGAAATAAACAGAATAGACTCATGATGTAAAGATGTAAAACACTGGGGTGTCGCTTCGTTCGGAATCTGTGAATCGGCCTTCACTATATTTTATGAGAATGACCAATCACGTGGTAGTGCTTAATGTTATTGGTAAATCCAACGTACGGATCTTTGGATTCACATAGTTCTAGTTGGTTTTCAAAGTGAGTTACTCGATGGAAAGACATCATGAGAGAGAACAACTGTTGATCGCAACCTCTCGATATCAACTACTTGGCCAATGGAAAATTGCTTGCATACCACAACAATTCAAAATAAAACTAAGAAACATTATAATATGGCTTGTGTCTATTCCTGTATAAAAAGATTATGTTACAGAAGAAGGGATGCCAAAATATATTTAATGAAATGATTTTCGGTCTAACTTTGATTAAACCCTCTGATACCAGATTTTTTTTAATGAGCTAAAAAAGGACAAATTCGGACAAATATTTTTTTGCAAAATGAAATTATCTCGGGCAAATCACGGAAGGGGTTAATAAATGTTGATATTTTCATTGATTTTAATAATGAGGCCTACAATACTAATTCGTTGTATTATCATACCTGCAAAAAATTATTATCCTCTGGTTTCATCAGATACGTAAAAACAATAATAATAAATAACAGTGTTTGAAAATATTCACACACTGAAAGTGGAACTCAAATAAACAGTAAAAATGTGTTTCTCATCATTAGAGAAGTATACACTTTTTACAAATATAGTATTTAATTTAGATAAAATATTTTGGAAATGGCTAAATCGTTTTAAATTTCAAAATATAAAAATGACATGTCATATTTCAAACATATCTTCTGAAATTAACCCAGCCTACAAATGAGTGAAACACGATATTCAAATAATGAAATTAAACCTCCCCTTTTCTTAGTGACCATACACAACAAGAAACATTGTTAGAAGGCTTAAAGGTGTCAACCAAACAGTTATTCTCTAATGATATCGAATAATGATAATATATATACAGAAATGTTTGTTTATCCAACATGGAATATATTATCTGAAAAATAAAAGCATTTTATTTTAGAATCCTTGCCCCCTCCTCCAGTGGCACAGCGGAAAGTCTGAAGGTTTATAACACACACACAAACGGTTTCCATACCCGTGGTAGGCACAGCATAGATAGTCCATTGTGTAACTTGTGATTAACTCCAAAGAAAATTGTACAAAAGTAATATTCTATAAACTTTATAAGTAAGATGAGTTGAAAAATTGTACATACATATATTATTAACACAGTAAGTAAACTTGGAAAAACCACTGTACGTATATTATTTATTTTTGCTTTAAACCTTACGTGAACAATGCTTGGGTAATTCAACGTGAAGCTATGTCGTATTACAGTATTTTTAGGATTCTTAACTTTTAAAGATAACTTTATACATTCATTTTTTCCTTGTTACATGTACGAGTTCAAATAATGAAACCCTTGTTAGGCAAATCTTTGTACTTGGTAAAACGTATAAGATATCGTTTAACTTAAAGAAACTTGGATTTTCAGAGTTGTCTATCTCAATGATCAATTACGTGGGTAGCACTACTCGTTTTGGGTAAGTCTTATGTTAACGAGTTACATAAATAGCTTGAGGTTTATTAAGTCGGAAACACGTTCTCATAGATAGATATTATTTAAATCTAATTATTCGGTAAAAGTGACTGCTCATTGTAGCAAGTCAAATACGTTTCTCACTGTGTTTGTTTGATTAAATAAAGATTGTTTATTGTGGTTGTATATTTGTGTTCAGTTGCTCTTTCTTTCTTGCAAACTTAGTCATGGAATACAAAATTACTTTTGAGTAAATATCTTGACAAGTCTCTCGTTATTCTGTAGATTTATCTTGTCACTGTTAGGGGAAATCACTGCTATATGAATATACTACAGAATAGGTAATAAGAAGAAATTTTCACTGCAGGAGGCATCTCTCAACTGGAACTGATAGACTAGAGAGAATACAGCTAGTGAACAGCATCCACCACTAACTCTTGGGCTACTCTTTTACCAACGAATAGTGGGATCCACCGCCACATTACACCGTCAACTTTAATCAAATATTAGGATTTGAATGCCACTCTTATAATGGATCCACCGCTCCAAAATGCGATTTTGCAGTAATGGTTACAAATAATGGACCCTCTGATTCACGATCCAGCACAGTACCCACTAAGCCAGCTCAGCACACACGTGAAAGTATATAATATAATTATGTTTGCTATACAAACAGAATTATATTGTCTGTGGTGAACTCCTAGTTTTGTTCATAAAAATCAAAATCTGAAATTATTTGCTTCTACCCAATTCCTAAAGCATAAGATCTGTATGTAACACGATGATTTTAGCCTTGCCCATGGTGTAAGGTTAGAGCAAACAGAGTGAATAGAATTGAATTTAAAAAGCTTTAGGAATTAACAAGAGATAATATTACCAATAAAAGAAGTTAACAAGTGTTTGCATATAGACTAAAAGAAAATCATAAAGCCAACTTTTTACCCAGATGTAACATTAACATTTCCCATTATAACATTACAGTAGTTGAATACGCTGAGATTTTACCTTCTATAATTTGGACATTATAATGTATTTTAAGGGTACCTGAAAAAATGTTTGTCATAGTGTTTTATGTAGTTTACTGCATTAAATCGGACTGCTTGCAAATATCATGTAGTTAGACACGGACTTGCTTGAATCTATACTTCAGGCTAAGGTTATGTACTGCAGCGTTCACTCAAGAAAGTTTATACTTATCTGGCCAAGCTTCTATACTTCCTCTACCATGAGTTTTGAATGAAGGGTGGTAAAGAGGTTTGCATAATTTAGTACAAGTTAAAATATAATCTCACTGGATACTGTTGGATACTGCACCAGAATCCAGATTTGTCAAAAAAAAATGGTATTATCCGAATCCTGTCTGTCCTTGGTGTTCATGTTCATTTTATTTTTCAGCAGGCAAATCTTTTCAAATCTCCCATATTTTGGGTTTAAATTGCCTTTTGTTTATAGTTTTATTTGTGAATATCACGAGCTAAGTTAGAAAGTTCGAATTTCGGTTCTGTGACCATGATTTGTTGTTGCAGAGTTTACTTAAGCAAATTTTATTCTGTTTGACTCTTTTGTTGATGGTAGACCCACTCTGACTAGTTCAGGCATTGGCGAAGGTCGCTCTGTGACCAGGAAAGGGGTGATCTGTAGGATGTGTCAAAAGAGCAATGACACTGCCAGATAAGGGAGTCAGCAGCTCATCATAATCCTGTATACCACTGGGGTGATCAGGAACTCTTCAACCTAGAGATCATACTAAATATGTTCAAGACCGTGTGGAATGCAACAATGATCTATATTCATATTGTTACGTATTAGAATTTCAAATAGTCTGAAATTGAGTTAACTGATAAATTTAAATTTAGTAGTTAAATTATATTTTGGATTTAGTATTTAAATATATGCTGATACATAGTCAGCCCCCAGTGGCACAGCGGTATGTCTGCGGACTTACAACGCTAGAAACCGGGTTTCGATACCCGTGGTGGGCAGAGCACAGATAGCCCATTGTGTAGCTTTGTGCATAAATTCAAACAAACAAACAAATATATAGTCAGTTTGTAATGTTCGCCAACAAGATTGAAACACAATTTTCTTTTTTTAACACAAACACGTTCTAATATACACACAATAGTACAATTTACAATAACAATTATTACAAACAATGATTTACAAACAAAAGTTTCACAAACTTACGAGCAATATAAAGTCTTCTTTCTAGTTTGGAACTTCCTTGATATCTTATCGAGGGTTCACGATGAGAGAATTGATATAGGTACAATTCACTTAGTAGTTAAGCTAGCTAGCTTTGTCCTTCACTGATCACAAGCCGATTTTTCCACCGGTGAAGTTATATAATGTTTTCGTAAAAATACTAATGTCCGATGAGAATCCACTGAAGTTAAATGATTTGTGATGTTCGAACTTTGTAAATGCTCCTGGTCAAATACCTGAAGTTTTCCGACTAGTAAGCGTTATAACAATCACAGTTATAGTTTCCGAAGTTTTATAGCACACTGACTATAGCGAACTAATAATAGACACTCTCTTTTTTGGCGCGTCACGTTGGTTATATTTATAGCCGTGTGGAGGCGTTCTAGAAATTTCAGTTTTATGTAACAATAAAAATTTAAGCGTTTACCTACACACACACATATATTGTTGATTCTTACTCTCGAGAATCTTCTACAACTTTGGAGAATAGGCGGGAGTTTCACAATACATTTTTAACAGTATAAGGCATAAGCTATGCATGTTTCTAAATATAAATTTAATATAAACAAACGTTGATATTAAAATAAATATATAATAAAAAAATTCGTTACAATATGTATCATCATATTTTGCTACTGACCTTACCCGAGAACATTGCATTAATTGGGGTACAGAAGTCTCTTTACTTATGAAAGAAGAGGAGAAGTTTCCTCAAACAGTTTGCACACAGAGGTATGGTAGCTGATTTGGACTGCCATGAACCTGGTACCACATGGTATGTGCCAGCAGTGAACACAGGAGAAATAAGGACATTGTTCGCACTCTGAGTAAATCCATTGTTTCAGTCAGTTAATACAAACTTTGCACTGCCAAATAGTGACATAACTAGGTGTGAGTGAAGAAGCAGGTATCTTACTTCACATTCGTACAGTTATCACTGAATAAAGGTAGTTGTTTCTAGTCTTGATTCATACGTTGTGACCATAAGTATTGCCCTACTGCATAAATTACCAACTAATTTAGATCTTTCTGCAACAGGTGAACTGCAGTGTTGCAAAATATCATCAAGTGCCGACCTGTATGGGTCTGAGAACAATGGACTGCACATATGTATGTTGAGAATGAAAGGGTGTGGAGTTTTCAGTGTCTCATTTTATATTGTGTAACGAAGTGTTACCATAATAGAAACAACACACTATCGTCTGTCTATAAATCTAGCTGCAGATACAATAGATGCAAATGATATGCACCCAATAAAACAATTGCCTCACAGTCTTCCTTGGAGCACCAAAGAGTTTTCCAGCACTGAGACATAGAACCTTGGCATCATCCTCTCCTTCTTCACGATAATCAATGGATATGACCAAATGCTCTATGTACGCTGTGTGGTCACATCCTTTAACATGTGTTCAATTGACCTTAGATAGATGAAAACAATTATAGGCACTGAGCATGCTGGTTGGTTCATTACAGTAGTTCTTGCTACTGGTAAGTTGAAATGGGCAATGAAAGAAGACCTAATATTGCTTTTAGCACTTGGAAAAGTACGAATTCTGTATCATGACATTTTGTCTGCGTAATGAAGCTTTCACTTTCGAGAGAGTTGTGGAGTATATACTGATTGGTCAGTAATGGTGGGAAAGATGCTGATAACATCTTAGTTTTTGGTTGAATATGTCAGGTCATGCAGAGAACCTGATGAAGTTGTTTCAAAACATCAAGTATTCAGGTTTGAAGCTGAAGCTAGGGAAGTTTGTGTTGCTATATGAACGATTTCACTGACCTCTGATATTTGCATCTGATATTAATTAGTAAGTATTACTTATACCTACATCTAATTTAGCAAGATATTATCATAGTTTTGTAAATATTTGTTAGACGTGTAATTTCAAGCAGTTTCCTGTATCGAAATGTGTAACACTACATAACTGATTATACGTTGTGTGCTTTTTTTTTACTGTGGATTTTGTTGGGCCAAAAGCCCCAACTCCTGTCAACTTGTGGTACAGTCTCTAACAAAAGCAGCGGCTTTTGAAGCAAGAACCTAGTTTTGAGTAAGAAAACTTGCATTTCGTATGTGTTATTGATAAAAAATATGAAACCATCATTGAAATATTACTTATCATCTGTTCTAAGATTTTATATTTATGCAATTTTTCATTATATAAATCACGGGAAATAGGGTTTTAGGGTCGGGTCTAGGTACTTCTTGTTTTTTTGGTGTTGCAGATAGTTCTTTTAGTGATGCTTTGCTCAAGCATTCCAAGGTAGTTCGAAGCTGTTTTCAGTAATCAGGATCACAGGATGTGATGGTTTTTATTGAATAAACCTGACTTGGTAACACCAGTGGACGACTATATCGTGCACGACGGGTCATGCTAATTCTTGATACATAAGTTATAAATCAAACATGCATTTTCTCTGCATTTGAGTTACTTTTATGACTTAACTTATCAATTTATGAAATATTAGATTATCTACACTGTTTTGAAGTTTTTCGTAGATACGTCTCCTTTTAGTATTTTTTTTTTTTTGTAAAATCATATAAAATAACTTACGTAGACTTTAAAACTGATACTTTAAAATATTATCACAGAATTGTAAATTGTTTATGGGTATCGTAAACTACAGGATACCTCAATTATGGTACACTAAAGAAAAAGCAAAACAACAAATACAATGAGGCAGGAATCAAGGGAAAGGATAGTCGGTCTTCGTTTCAGATAAACGGTCCTCCTCAGAACTCGAAGGAAAGCAGTTTTACTGAAAGAAATAATGATGCAAATAATGGAAAGAAAACAAATCCTTAATCGTAATATAAATAAAAATATTTTCTCTTACTTAGTAAGTAATATAAAGATCTTCAAATAGAAGCAAAATTATTATTGTAATACTTACAGAAGGGCCTTTCATAATAAACTATTTGTTCTAAATTTTTTTATAATATATTCACGAATAGTTTCCTATAAACCGAATATTCAAGGACAAGTATTTGTTGATTGAAGGACAAACTTTTCCGTGATTGTAATATATATATATCGAAAGCCTACGATTTCTGCTTTCACCAAACAGTACCTTTCACATTTACCGTCATAATAACGCCGTTTCTTTCATTTATAGGTAATTGTTTAAAAAATAAAAAGAATACTTGATATATACACATAATAAAAAAAATATTGAAATTTAGTTCATATGAAGTACTTTAAAACAACAGAACATATTTGGTCACGTACGTGTAATAAAAAATGCGTAAAAAAATTATATCGAAATATAATCTGAGCAAATAATTGTCCAGTAACATTAGCTAAAGGATTGCAGCGCTACAATTTATGTATGTAAAAAGACGCTGTACGCTCCTAATTAATGAGAAACGCCATTAAATATAAATTTATAAATTATAAACGCCATTATAAATTTCTCGCCATATACTAGAGTTTATCTGAACACAATTTTAACAAACAAACAACAACAACAAAAAATGCGTTATTGAAATTAATTTATTATTTTATTGGTTAACTGCAGAAGTGACGTGATCAACCTTTAAAGTTGAGTCTACTTCTACATAAAATAAAATAAAGTTTACATCCACTATTGTCGGAACAAGAAGTTTATATGGAAACAGTTTCGACACTTTCACGTGTCATCTTCAGTCCGACCTTTCATTATGAGAGAAACACATACAGTTTATTATATGTTATATTACTTTACATGGTAATGTGTATTTACTTGCTACTTTTATATGTTTTAATCAACAATAAGTGGACATTTCAAAAAATATTTTAGTATAAATACAAAATAATGTACAGTATATTTCTGCCAAAAATTGGGCACTTTAGTTTGTGTAGTTTGATGCAGTAATAGAATTTCATTTTACAAAAATTATATTTTAAAAATCCATTTAATAAAAACTGTTTAGTTAATGGCATAATTTATTTTCAATAACTCTTTGATGCATATATTTTATGCAAAAAATTTAATTTTTAGAATACCGTATTTACCAGTAGCTAAAAACACGCGTGGAACGTACTTTCAGATCAATGTATAGTGGTTGACGAAAGCTTTTAACAAGGTAGGTATTTTTAACAAATGTTATGTTAACTACATTTACTTGTGGTATGTTTTCTAATTTGTTTCACAAGGCAAGTTGCTGCTGTAAACAAACGTGTTCGGAACCTTCGTGGTTTTAGCACTAGTCATTGCTAGTGAAGTAGTAGACGTAGTTTCAGTAACTGATGTAAGGGACCTTCGTGGTTAGTAGCACTAGTCATTGCTAGTGAAGTATAAGACGTAATTTTAGTAACTGATGTAAGGAATCTTCATGACTGGGAGCACTAGTCATTGCTAGTGAAGTAGTAGACGTAATTTCAGTAACTGATGTAAGGAACCTTCATGGCTGGGAGCACTAGTCTTTGCTAGTGAAGTAGTAGACGTAATTTTAGTAACTGATGTAAGGAACCTTCATGACTGGGAGCACTAGTCATCGCTAGTGAAGTAGTAGATGTAATTTCAGTAACTGATGTAATGGACCTTCATGGCTGGGAGCACTAGTCATTGCTAGTGAAGTAGTAGACGTAATTTCAGTAACTGATGTAAGGGACCTTCATGGCTGGGAGCACTAGTCATTGCTAGTGAAGTAGTAGACGTAAATTCAGTAACTGATGTAAGGAACCTTCATGGCTGGGAGCACTAGTCATTGCTAGTGAAGTAGTAGACGTAATTTTAGTAACTGATGTAAAGAACAGTAATGCAGTTTCCTTCCTCCCTTCTTAGTTAGAATTGGTGTTCGGCCCAATCACATGGAAAAAAGTCACATGTGTATTTGCTGAATGGTACTGTTGTTGTTAGGAATGCAACGTAGTTGGGCGTCTAACTAACGTAGTTGTGGGTACTAATATCCCATAAAAGTCTAGTGGATTGTACATTTTCAGATATTTGAGACAATACGTTCTTGCAGTAGAGAGGTATGCACGTTCTTCATTCCTATAGTAAGGAATGACATGTATGCTACATTCAGATTGGTGACTTATTCTTAGAAAAGGTAAGGTCATGGCCTGATCGATTGTAATATTTAATCTTACGTACGCTGACTGGACTTCTTACTAACCAAAGGCTTAATTGACTTGCGTTTTCAATGTTGACTTTTACTATACAGAACCATGATTCTTTACCACTAGCTGTCTTTGAGTCAAAGAGTTCAGCCAATAAAGAGCTTGAATAACAGATAGCACAATGACGGACTTCTTGCTCAGTGATAGTGATTACCACGTGCTTGTTGAGTGCCAGCCAATCTGAGTAATTCTAAATTCCAGACTATAAATATCTGATGCTGAAGGTTGAGCTCTGAACCTACTAGGTATTAAACCTGAAAAGGCGCCAGAAGTCAACGTTCTGTTTTTTCAACTAGATCTAATAAGCAAACACAGTTTAAGCTGAAGTAATGCCTGTGCACACTTCTTTGCCTAAGAAAAATATATTGAAAGTAACATAATGTCTACTTATGAAATGATGTTAAGGCCCAGAAAAGGAAGATCCTAACACACACCTTCCCAAAGAAAATATTTTCAAGTCTGCAGGGGAAGTGTCAGAGGAAGAAGGAGACACGATACTATCACAGCTCCCAGTGTCTCGACCTATAGAGCTGGACCCACATGGTCTTGGACATCAAGGATATTTTTAGTTTAAATTTTCATTACTTTTGTTTACGCACTATTCATATTTTAACTTATTTTGCCATTTGACCTGAATTTAGATAGTATTTCATTTTGATGCCTTTTGTTTTGTTTTAGTGCCCTATATGCTAAATGAATGTATGGTATGCTGAATTTTGATTTTATTTTGAGTCATATAATATTAAAGCTTTGCTTCTAGCTGGTTAATCTTCATTTCACTTAATTTTGTTGCATTATGTTTGACCTAATATGATTATGCTGATTTTAGTTTTGTATCTAAGTCATAACCCATATTTTTAGTTTTATCCAACTTTATATTCAGTTAAGTTCTATTACAATAATAAATCCCATATATATTTTAAGTTTCTCGTCTTTATTATGTTTGAGTTTATCCTGAATTTTATTACGTTTTAAATTGTTTTGCACTATGATTAGTTTTAAGTTTCTATATGTAAATGATTTATTGAGTCTTATCGTTTTGGCTCGCGTTTTAATCTATATTATGCTTTATTATTATCCTGAATTTAACTGATAAAATGTTTAGAATTTTATTTGGACTTGTTTATTTATTACTGATTTAAATTAAATTCGAGTTTTATTCTGAGTTGAACATTTTGCGCTAACTTGGACTTACTTATTCTATATATTTTTTAGTTCAAGTTAGTTTAATTTTGATTTTTCGTCTGTTGGACATCATATGTAAATGATGTTTTCCTTTGTTTGTTCCACATTTATTGATTTAATATTTAATTCCGCCTTGACTGATGTTCCTGTAAACAGTGGGTAGTCGTGAACTTAACTTGAATCATCACCTCAGGCCAAGGATACATGCTCTGACCACGTATATTATATCTATGATTACAATGGCTATTCAAGTTATCCCGTACTCGCCTTGTCAGTCCTTCCTGTTGCTTCTCTCTTGGGATGTTGGTCATAACCTACATGAGACTGTATAACTTCTAACGATCAGAAGTTACTGAATTGAAAAAGACCATTGACTTATGTAGTCTAGGACCGAGGGATGCAGTACAAAGCCTAGGTTTAACAAAACGTGTGACGTTCTTAGACTCCTGTATGTTCTTCGAGACGTAAATTGTTTCCTACCTGGTTTCAACAGCCACAGAGAGGTAATAACAGTACGAAATGACACCCAGCTGTATGTTGTGTAAATATTTTTATTTATTGTTTTACGCTTATGTTAGCTTCACTTTTCTTTCTGTCCATGTTGACATTTTATCCTTCTGTGAGCAAATCTTTTGGAACCTCCCGAGGTGTAAACGCTTGATTTAACTATTACTTAAAGTTTTACCTGGGAATATCAAACACCAAGAAGGTAAAAAAAAACGAAAAGAAAGATTGACTATTACTTCTTCCAAGACTACTATTAAACCACACATAAATTAAATGCAGCACAGGCCAGCCTCTGCTTCAACTAAATATTCATTAAAAGGCAGAGAAGACAGGAATTATAATAGAGCACAACTCCTGTTTGTGTTGTAATATATTGTTGTAAGAAACAATATCGTTAGTATCTAACAACAAATAAATGCAGTGTAAGGCAACCAACTATTGCCCACTTACTTAAGTGTGCGTGAAAACCCACAATTAGTAGAGTAAATTCATAGAGCAATACTAGAATCACGGTGAGGTACATTGTTATTATCATTTTATAACTTGGAAAGTTGTTATTGAAGACTTAACTTCTAAAATAGTAAATCAGAATATGATTGATAAAAGGAAATTTAAGTTGCATTATTGGAAGATTAACTGTCAATAATCGGTTGCTGCAATCACTTAGTACTTTGTACTGAAACATGTGAGGTTGGAGTCTTTGTTATAATTAGCATGAGAATCAGCCAATCTCCTGAGTGGAAAATGTGAGCAAAGTCTTGGACTTCAGTCAGTAATTATCTGACCAACAACGGCAATAAGGTATTAAACGTATATCTGACCAGCCACTGTTATCTATTCGTGTATTTGTATGAAAGTATACAAGCTTTGCAGTGAAAATTGTAAATAGTTTAACTAAATATTTTAAAGAATATCAATTATTCTCTTATTAAACAACAGAGCCATATTCTGACCTAATAATGCCCAGTCCTCATCAACTTAAAGAACAAAACCTGATTATAAAGCATTATAACTTTATTTTATATTAATTACGGAATGAGTCATTTTTCTTTGTATAACGATATTTTTTTTTGTTTTTGCCTACGCTGTTATATAACCTTGGAGGTATTTGAAATTGAAACACCCAGATAACAGGCACCAAGAATTCGGGTATAACAGTCCCTACTTTTGAACTACTGGCCGGAAGAAAGACAGCCAGTCAACAGCATTCTCCACCACAATGGCTATGTACGGCTCTTTGATATGGATAACGGAGATGACAGACACTTTTAAAACGTGCACATAGGTGAAAGTATGGAATTCATTCAAAGATATCACGCCTCGAATTCTGGACTCTTTGATTCACTGCCCTACTCGTTACACTAGACCACGCCCGGACCGTAATATCTGGAAATCACTTAGTATCGGAAAAATATAAAAATCGCTGAAGAAAGAGCGTGTGTTTGTGTGTGTGTTTTTCTTAAAGCAAAGCCACATCGGGCTAACTGCTGTGTCCTCAGAGGAGAATCGAACCCCTGATTTTAGCGTTGTAAATCCCTAGACTTACCGCTGTCCCAGCAGGGGACCTGAAGAAAGAAACAGAAACCTTCCTTCATAAGATAATAATATCTTACCTCTCAAAAGCTTTCAGATTTATTTAAATGTTATTAGAACATAATCGCTGATAAAAATTTAAAGTAGTTCATTAACTAGACTGTGGAAACAAGTTGATAAACAACGAGTGGAATAGTTTCTAATTTAAGTTTTAGTCAAGATACGTGAAATTGGTTATACACTGGGCTGTCAACCTGCTAGGAAATTTTAAATACAATTTTTAACATATGTATTTTTTGAACAAAGTTTATTCACGGTTAACTCCAGAAACAACGTATTTGTTAACACTGACGTTTCGTTGTTTCACCTTTATCAGGATACTTTTATTTCCCATACACCACGAGTTTAACTGATAATTGCAACGTAAAACAACGAAACTTTGATGTTTATAAATATATTGCTTCTGCAATTCGTCGTAAATAAAGTTGGATCCGAGAGACATGTTAATATACTTCAGTTAACACTACGAAACTTGACAAACGTTTTTAACATTATTTTTTACACTTTATATAACAGCTAGGGATTTGGGAGATAAACAAAAGGCGATAATTCCAAAATTATAGATACTTTGTTTTCTGATAAGAAATATCTGAAATCGTAACTTCATTTCTACTCAACGACTCAACTTAGATAATATTCATCAACACACACTCAAAAAGTTTGAAACTTGAATGTTTATGTTTCTTCCCGAATGCCAATATTTATTTTCTTTTACTGTGTAGGCTGATTTACCCTTTCTTTTAGAATTATGTGGAGAAAATAAATATCCAACCTGTTTGTGTAGGAAATGTCTCACTCCCTTCTGCTTTTTATTAGTAACCACAAGCATTTTGTATAGGACACTCAACAATAGATCTTACTTTTAATTTAGGTTAAAACGAGTAATATATTCAAGGCTATTTTATCCGGTTTGACAAAAGGTCCTACTTCACTACCAGTCTGACTAGTGTTGGGTTGACTTGGAACTAATGATAAAATAAATTTTAATCTCTTATTTATTCTACTTGCAAATCTTGTATTTACTTTGTAAAACACGTTTTTAACTTATATCAGCCTCAATGATTTTTACAATGAATATTATATATTTTCCCATAAAAATAAAAATACTTACTGTGGCTATAAATGTTAGGAGAACCGAATACAATTTTTAGAGCTGTAAAGTAAATATGTGAATTCATGACAGTTTTGTTAAAACAACAGATATGTCTGTTATGATCCACAAGCATCTATTTATGAAAATATAGTATGTTTAAAAAGCATAAATTATTTTTTAATTTCAACAATAGTGGTTGCTGATGGGTTTGTTGAATTTTGTGCAAAAGTACTTAACGTTTATCTGCTAGCCGTTCTTGATTTAAAGGTTATAGACTAGAGGGAAGGCAACTAGTGAACATACCCACCTGCTAGTTCTTGGGCTGCTCTTCTACCAAAAGTGTGATTGACGGTCACAAAATAACGCCACCACGGCTGAAATGGCAAGCATGTTTGGCCTATGCCCTATGGGATTACAACTCGCGAACTGCAGATTGCGGGTCGAGCACCGTAACCACTTGGCCATTCCAGGCCTTGCTGATTCGATTAGCGAAGCTTGTCGTTAACATCACGTCAGTCCGATGCCGCAGCCCATTTTTATAAGCACTTGAGAAACAGTACTGAATTTGGTGTAAACTACTTGTAAAACAAAGCAGGTTTTGTTGGATTCCTGATTGTGAGCAAGTATTCAACAAACTGAAGAAAAACTTCACCACTACTTCTGTATTGACATATCCAAATCTTAAAAATCCACTGACATCAGATACAGATATCAGTAATTTTGCAGTTGAAGCAAGGATTTCACGAATACAACAAGGAAAAGATCACGTGATTACTCATTATAGCAAGACAATAAACATTTCGGAAAGGAGGTATAGTACAACTACTAAAGAGCTACTAAGTGTTGTTGGAGCACTAAGTTATTTACGTCAATGTCTACATGAACAAAAAGTTTACACTCTGGAGAGATCACGCAGCATTAAAGAAGCTGGTGAATTTTTGTTATACAGAACGCCTGATATTAAGATGGCTCTGGAAACTTCAGGAATATCATTTTAACATCATGCTTTGCCCTGGAAGGAACCATCAAAATGCTGATGCATAAAAATGTGTTAATGAAGAAAGATGAAAGCATGAGATAGTAAAGACAACCAACCTAAGGTGCAACGGAATGTAATCCAAGGTGTGATATTCACAAGTGACTGGGAAGAATTAATGTGCTCCAACACTTGGCAAAAGATACGAACTTGAAGCCAATTATTTAATGGAACAAAAAATAGTGACAGAAAAGGCCTTATGGCAAACAGTCTCTCCACATAACTTGAAGAGAAAGTGTATCGGGCGTAATGGGATTATGCTTATAGGAGGGTTGTTTGTTATTTTGGTTTGTTTGTTTTGAATTTCGCACAAAGCTACACGAGAGCTATCTGCGCTAGCCGTCCCCAATTTAGCAGTGTAAGACTAGAGGGAAGGCATCTAGTCATCACCACCCACCGCCAACTCTTGGGCTACTCTTTTGCCAACGGACTGACCGTCACATTATAACGCCCCCACTGCTGAAAGAGCGAACATGTTTGGTGTGACGGGGATTCGAACCCGCAACCCTCATATTGCGAGTCGAGCGCCCTAACCACCTGGCCATGCCGGGCCAGTTATGTTGGAAATGAGAAGATATTAGTGGTAAGAAATAAGACTACAGTTGGTACTTTCAAAATCTCTACATTCCAAAGCATTTCACCATCTCCACAACCTTCCAGTAGCTGAACGATTGGATGTTAAGATACTGGAGTGAGTGTGACTGTTGGGTTGAGGGCGGTGGATCTGTACAGAAGTGATATAAATCATGTGAACTATGCTGTGATAAAAAAGGCACGAAAAAAATGGGTAAGTATAGCATTACTATGTTGGAGCACTGATTGAGAGAGTTTCTATTGATGCTTGATCTTCTGCCACAGAATAACAGTGAGAGTAAATATATCCTTGTTATGATGGACTATTTCACTAGATAACGAGAAGCATATGCCATTCCTAACCAGGAAATTAAAACGATAGCAAGGAACTATTCGTTTAATTTGTTTCAAGATTTGGGGTGCCTATAGATCAGCCTCGTTTGTGGTATTGTGTCAGTTCCTTGGAATTATAATAAAAAGGCCAAGACAACATCAATTCATCCATCTTTGACATGGCGGAGAGATATAACCTTATACTTTTGAATCAATTAGCGATTTATATGAATAAGCATCAGAAAACATGGGGTTAAGATCTTCCACTGCTACTTATGAGTTATCAAAAGGCATCACGTGTAGCTACAGGAAAAAAACGAGTCATCGCTGATGTTTGGGAGAGAACTATAAAAATGTCATTGAACCTGCTGTACACACATACAGAGAAACTAAGAAACAACATAAATGCCACATTTAACTTTACTCGGGAAAGACTTAAATCAGCTTGTGATAAACTGAAAAGTCGCTATGATGTTAATACTGATAAACCTGGATTCCATCAAGGTCACATAGTATAGCTGTACAATCCCCGCCATAAGAAAGGACGAACTTCAAAGTTAAGCAGCTGTTCGGAAAAACCATATGTTGTACCGAAAATAATCAATAGGCCCGGCATGGCCAGGTGGTTAAGGCACTCGACTCGCAATCTGAGGGTCGCGGGTTCGAATCCCT
>NW_013667010.1:67910-70266 GCF_000517525.1 Limulus polyphemus | reverse complement strand
CACGAGGGCTATCTGCGCTAGCCGTCCCTAATTTAGCAGTGTAAGACTAGAGGGAAGGCAGCTAGTCATCACCACCCACCGCCAACTCTTGGGCTACTCTTTTACCAACGAATAATGGGATTGACCGTCACATTATTACGCCCCCACGGCTGAAAGGGCGAGCCTATTTGGTGGGACGGAGATTCGAACCCGCGACCCTCAGATTGAGAGTCGAGTGCCCTAACCACCTGGCCATGCCGGGCTCGGAAACTATGAATAGGAAGATGTTTTGACACATAAAATGAACTTTTTTACGTCTAAGAGACATGCGTGCATAATTCTGTATTCAACATTTTGAGGTTTGACAACTAGAACTTAGTATGGTTTGAACAAAATTTTTTCTCACCTGGAATATGATTTTTTGGACAATTATGAACCCTTCTGTTTTCACACAAGATAACAGTGAGTTTTAGACATGCTTTGTCTTCATATTCCTTCAGACAATGTTCATAATTACTTAGGTCTTCTTTTCTGTTTATCAGAACACTGAACCATTTGCGAATAAACATCTTTTAAGTGAAGGAACTTTGCGCTCAATCCCATATTTCAATCTGTTAAAGATTATTAGCATTAGAATGTCCTTGAATTGTGAAAAATATCTTGCTTCTCTCTTCCCCTCTCTTTAACAAATGCAATAAGAAGTGATTATTCTAGTTTTAATATATATTTTTTTAAGGACGTACTTTATATAAATAATAATTTGAATATATACACATGTTGTATGTAGCTTATTAACAATTGATACAAATATATTCAGCACTAAAAGTGAAAAAGAAGTTCGGTATTAAGCACAAAGTTGTAAATTAGATATCTATATTAAGCCTATCGTAGATATTGAACACCACATTTCAGCATTATAAGTTTTTGAGATAAGTTTTGTTTTAGAATGTACAATATTGTTACGTCTCTGGTCGTTTGTTAATTTCCTGTATAATTTCTTTCGGATGAAACCTTAGCAATACAAGTCCTTTCTTAAATAAATGTAGTTTATTCTTTCTCAATACAACTTTGCAATACACTTAATTTCCACAGTCACTTTAACTTAAACACACGCTATAATTCACAACGATTCACGCACTTTACTTACGGTCACTACCGTGCTTGACTCAATTGTCCGTCTCTATCTCTGCCTGTCTGCAATTCAGTTAATTATCTCGCTTTATTTGCCTGCTTATATACTAAAATAGAGGGGCATAGAAAAGACTAGAGTTGCCAGGAAAAGACATGATCCTTCTGGAAACTCCAGCACGCATGCTTCCAGCGTCGCGTGACTTCCGCTGTCGTAACACTGCCCCTTCCTTAGTATTGTTTGTCCAGAACAATAGCCACTTACATTAAACCAATAGATAATTAACAATAACTTAATATGTACACAATTTACAAACACAAAATTAAAATACAACAAAGTCTCTTAATTTTACAGGATGTTTCTTCTATCATACTGGTCTCCGTCTCATTGGCTTCTGCTTCACGTGGGATTTATCTGCTCTATCAGGAAATGTCCCATTATCGGTAGAAGTGACATCAGTGGTAGTAACTTCATTAACAGCTCCACTGTTTTCCTTCTCAAAACCGGGTAGAGTTTCTTCTTCAACAATGGCTTTTTCAGGTAACACATCTTCAGCAGCATTATTTGTTCTGTTGCTCATTTCATTCCAACTGAAATGACCTGGACTGTGATAATGCCAAAGCCTATTGGCATGCACCACCTATGGCTTACCTCGTCGACCACATTTTATTCGGAAAGTCACGTCTGAGAGAGACGATCTACTATGTCATATGGGCCTTCCCATGGAGAAGACAAAATAGGAGACTTCCCTTTGGTCTTCCTGGGATTATACAACTACACCTTGTTTCCTGGTACAAAGCTGACTTCAGTAGATCTCTTATCATAACATAACTTCATGGAATCGGCAGACGTTTTCAAGTTTGAATGCACTTGATGATGAATATCATCCATCCTTTCAGATAACACTTTCACGAACTCTGGTACACTTTCAGGCAACTCTTCGTAAGGTGGGCATCCTGTTACCTGGTCCACTGGCAACCGAAGTTTGCTGGCGTGTATCCAGTGGCTTCATGCTCTGCTGTTCTATAGGCCATCAACAGTGGAGGGAGTAAGACATCCCAATCATCTTGGCAGCTATTACAAAACTTTGCCAATTCCTGTCCCAGTGTCCAATTGTACTTTTCAACCAATCCACCAGGCTGTGGATGAAGAGGCGTTGTTCTGGTGTTTCGTATGCCAAACAACCTGCAGAATTCATGGAACACAGCTGATTCAAAGTTACAGCTTTGATCTAAATGCAGTTCGTAT
>NW_013667010.1:60421-67009 GCF_000517525.1 Limulus polyphemus | reverse complement strand
ACCAGTGTCTCTATAGTTGTGTCTCTTGTCTGCTGACAACTGTCCAAGTATTTCCAGTGGTTAGTTTCTTCTAAGCTCATTGCCAGATATACTGCTTTCTGCTACTCTGTCCATCCATCACCTCTGCCAGGAGCTCCAATTGTGCTCTATATGCTTCCCAAGGTGCCTTCCCATTGAATTCCCGTGGCTTCCTTTGTACTAGATCACCCCTATTGCTGACATTTATATCTGGGACGTGACTTCTAAGAGCACTGAAGATGTCTGCATTAGGGTTTAGCTGCGGGGTCTGGAAGGGGTTTGTCATTGTCTGGGGCTGATTGAGTCAATGGTTAATGTATCCTCCTTGTGTAAAAGACAATAAACCATCCTTTAATGTATTTAATTCGCTTTGAAATTCACTAATGTTTTCCATTTGTGTACTCTAGTTTTCTCTCAATTGTTGGAGACTTTCTTCTTGCTTATTTTCTTTCTCCTCCATCCACTGCTGTAGTCTCTCTTCTTGTTCATTTTCTTTCTCCTCCAACCACTGCTGTAGTCTCTCTTCTTTCTCCTCCAACCACTGCGGTAGTCTCTCTTGTTTATTTTCTCGTTCTTGTTTCTTTTCTTTTCCTCCAACAACTGCTGTAATCTCTCTTGTTTATTTTGCTGTTCGAGCTGCCACTGTTGCAAGTTATTTTGGCACTGCTGCAATCTCTTTTCTTGTTTCTTTTCGTTTTCTTCCAACAACTGTTGTAATCTCTCTTCTTGCTTCTTTTCTTTTTCTTCCAACAATTGTTGCAATATCTCTTCTTGTTATTTTCTCTTTCTACTTGGTTTTTTTTCTTTTTCCTCCAACAACTGCTGTAATCTCTCTTCTTGTTTCCTTTCTCGTTTTTCTTGTTTCTTTTGCTGTTCTTGTATTGCTGGCATCAAATCTGCTAAGCTGTAGTTTGATTTTCCACCTCTCGTTTCCATCTTCTTCTTCTTTTTATTTTCCGTCCCACTCTCTGACACCAATTTGTTACGTCTCTGGTCGTTTGTTAATTTCCCGTATAATTTCTTTCGGATGAAACTTTAGCGATACGAGTCCTTTCTTAAATAAGACTAGTTTATTCTTTCTCAATACAACTTTGCAATACACTTAATTTCCACAGTCATTTTAACTTAAACACACGCTATAATTCACAACGATTCACGCAGTTTACTTACGGTCACTACCGCGCTTGACTCAATTGTCCATCTGTATCTCTACCTGTCTGCAATTCAATTAATTATCTCGCTTTATTTGCCTGCTTATATACTAAAATAGAGAGCGCGTAGAAAAGACTAGAGTTGCCAGGAAAAGACATGATCCTTCTAGAAACTCCAGCGCGCATGCTTCCAGAGTCGCGTGACTTCCGCTGTCGTAACAATATTTATTAAACCACATATTCAGAAATTACACAGAGTATGCTTATATTATGTTTTTTCAAAATGTCAAAAAACTAACACAATAAAAAGAGAGCGGCAGATAATGAGAAAACAATATTTTGTTAGTTTGTTTGTTTTGAATTTCGCACAAAGCTACACGAGGGCTATCTGCACTAGTCGTCCCTAATTTAGCAGTGTAAGACTAGAGGGAAGGCAGCTAATCATCATCACCCACCGCCAACTCTTGGGCTATTCTTTTATCAACGAATAGTGAGATTAACCGTTACATTATAACGCCCCCACGGCGAGCATGTTTGGTGTGACGGGGATTCGAACCCGCGACCCGCAGATTGCAAGTCGAGCGCCCTAACCAATATTTTAGTAGTTATCACAACAGTACTTATAATACTTACGATCTCTTAGGTTTTTTAATTTTATAGTATTCTATGCATGTATGTCGTGAAGGGATATTTAAGTAAGTGTCAGAATATGTAAGCTATAATTTCATAAACAGCTAAACAAATTAAAGGAAATCGAACTACATTTGCTCAAAGTTCAATATAATTAAGTATTTAAATTCTACAAGTTTTAGAATAAAACAGTTATTTTAAGATTTCCATTTTTAGGAAACTACGTGCAACTTCTCTAGCTCTTGTTAATACTATTATTACCAAGCTTCATAGAATTAAGAATCAAGTTAAAGGCCTAGACGTTAAGCTAACAATAATGAGCATTCTCTGTTTTGTCAGCTTGAACATTTTAAACCTTCATGTTTTTTTATGACAACCCAGAATTCCGAAGGCCCGATAGTCACAGATTTTAGTTTACTCAACATAAATCAAAACTGTATGAATAAACAAATTCGTAGGTTCATAATAGATTAATGCAATATCAAATGAGAAGTTTAAGGGGTACATCTTGGCGGAGGTTCTGGGGACCAGCCGCCCCTAACGGCTTGCTCTCATTTTAAATACAAACAACTGAATTATTTGAATCGACATTGTAGTGTACAGCTCATTGCATTGGCTCAGTGTCTAGATAAATTTACTGACTGGAAGCTTTCGACATGTTTAATGAGTCTGGAATATAACGTTCGTTGTCACAGCACTATGAAATAAAAATCTTGAATGTCCATTCTCTCAGAAAAGCTATATTTTCAAATTCAATCCTGATGCGTAAGTATGCCGGACCCACAGCTAACACTATACATGCATACAAGAAAATAACATCGGGAAATGATAACATTATCCATCCATTCATCAGAAATTGAAACCTTTTAGATCATATTCTGGGGTGTTTTTGTCATAAAATTTCCCAAATTTAACCAAACAGTCAATTTGACATTTTAACTGTTAAAAAAACAAAAACCTGCATCTTCGGGCTATTGGGCTTTCGGAGTAATGGCTTCTTGATCTAATGGACCGTCATCACCATTTTACAAAATTGTAAGCCTATCACGGTTAAAAATAGTGGGCTTCAACAAGTTAGCCTTAAATCAGTAACTTTACTACTTGTAGTACAAATACTAAGCATAAGGTGCTTTAATGAATTCTTTATACTGGCGGCGAAGCCTACAGGAACTTCCAGTTAAATACTTAAAATAACAGAAATACAGCAGATAAATTCTTATTCTACAGCTTCACTAGTGTTTCGTTTGTAGAATCATAATTAACTTGATATATTTAATTACTTCTAGTATTCAACTGCAGGCGTCTGTGCTTAGTCTTACGAATATTACTATAAAGATGATTCATTATATCGAATTAGCATCTGTCATCCAGAATTGGCTGGCTCAAGTTCCATATTTTTTGTATGCTAACTGGAAACTGTCTTACAGTGTATATGGATTGTTTTGTTTTATGAGTTTCGCTCGAGAAGTGGGCTTATAAGTCCCTGAAATAAGGCACATTTCCACTTTTTTATAGACTTTTTGCTTTTAATTTAAAGACATAGGTACTAATCGGTTATATGAGTCAATTATCACTGTCCATAAAGTAGGGTATGCAATTAGCATCTAATGATGTCATTATGAATATCAAAATAAGGAAGAAAGGAGAATATTATCTAACACTATCCTTTATACAGTTTTTGCTCCCTTAACGACTACCCTTAGCTAGTAATCATAAACTTAAAAAACACGCCCGAAGGAACGAAAGACACAAGGAATCACAGTAAGCTAGGAAAAAACAAACAACCCATAAATTCAGCTTTAGCCAATTTTTTCTTTATATTATAGTTGGTCATTGGATGATTTTAGTTTGATGATCAGTAGGCTCCACAAGGCGATTAACCATTTGGTAGAGCCCTAAATTTCGGAGATGACAAGCCGGGTTCTAATCCACGCGATACAATAAAATATTCCCCGCATTTTAAACTATGGGTGTGTTATAATAGTAACAGCCAATTCCTTATCGTGGTTGGTAGGATGTTGCAAACTCACTACTTTCCCTCTGGTCAGTAGTTTAAAATTTAGGACGGCAGCAGCCACATTGGGCTATCTGCTGGGATTTTAGAGTTATAAGTCCATAAATTTACCGCTGTCCCACAGGAGAGCAATAGTCCCTGAGATTTGTATAACGTCAGTAGTCTTCACTTTTTAATCAATAAAAACTATCTCAACTTACCACTTTCTTCGACAATTTGCACATTAGGTCTTTTATTCAAACATTCACATTAAAGTGAACTGAAGTAATTTAAAATGAAATTTCATAAAATGTCGAAACGTAATGCGCTTAAAGCTGTGGGACATATATCATATAACTGATATACGCACACAGATAGAGCCAGTACAATCGAAATTTGGAAACTTCCATCAAAATTAATCGTCACATTTATTTATTTATAATGTGAAATGTACTTATCAAGAGTATTATGTTTAACTTCTTTATTGAAGAGAGAAAAACTTTCTATTCCAGAAACAATGACCAACACAATGTTTTATTAAGAAGAAAGGGATATGTTAGGATAAAAAATCCTCCATAGCTGATACAAAGAATTATAATGTAAACTGAAATATTTCTTAAAGACAGACTTCATTTACTTCTGTCGCGCGAACGCATATTGTGGAGTACTAAAGTAATATTCAAAAATTAAGGAATAATTGAACGTTTTTCCCGAGCCTTTTAGACATATATATATATATTTTCAACAATAAATAGCTTAGTATAAGTGGTTATTACCAATTTTATATTCTAACTACTATTTGTTTGGAACCTTTAATTGAATTAGCTTGGCTTTTTAATTTGTTATACGAACGTTTTTAAATGTATAATTGGCTTGTTTTGAATTTTTGGGCAGAGCAACATAAATGGCAGCTTTGCACATAGACGGTCCCAACTTTGAACTGATAGACTAGAGAGAAGGAGTTTGTGAACAGACTCACTGCCAACTTTTGGGTGACTTCTCTAACCGAATAGTAAGGTTTGACCGTCACTCTTATAATGCATCCATAGCCCCAAAGTATGGAGAGCGTTTTTTGCGGCAGAAGGCCGCGAAATATTAACCCTCAGATTCACAGTACAAACACACAAATCACTAGGCAACGCCCGGCCATTTTTAAATGCAGAGATGACTTAAACATATTAGCTTAAAGCTGATTTACTACGTACTCTATACTTACGTATAAAATGTGGAATTTTATTTTTTAACAAAAATCTTCTCCAAAGAAATTATAACTGGTGAAATTGCAGACAAAGTCAACAGAACATGTGTAAATAAATCGTAATAGTTTCCTTGCAAATAAGAAGAGGCCATCACCATCACTAACGGACGACCAAGTACAATCCAAACAGCTACAGTGTGAGATAGCCAGTTTATCCAGTTTTGTTGGTTCACTTCGTTATCACAGATAGGGTAGGGTATCCGCTCTGTAAGAAATGAAAATACAAATAATTCGTTTACTGTAAAAACTTCTGAGACAGGGTTTAGAACATACATTATTTTATTTTTCAGATTAGGAACAAGGTATGCAGTTTTCCAGGCCTTATTAGTCACTTGAAGATAAATTTAAAGTGGTCAGCTGACTACTTTAATCTTTCAGATTTCTCCCGTGGTAATAAACATTACAATGAACCTTCTTTCTTTCTTTTTTCTTCCCACAAGCCGCCTTCGACTCCAAAGCCGGAGCTTTCGACAGTTGAGTTTTCATCACTGTATGTATAAGAGATGTAAACACCTACATATGTTTAGAGATAGCCGTTTTATCCAGCTTTTGTAGGTTAAATTCTCTATTACAAATACAATAAAATATCTGCTACATTATAAATTAAAATATACTTGGTATATATATATCATTGAGTTATTGGTATATATTATAATTTATTGACAAAAAAGAAAAGAAAAAAAGCCAAATGGTACAGTATTTGATATTTTCAACCTGAACGTCACCTTATGCGACACATGGGCTAAAAGACCAGGTCAGAGACTCTTATGTTAACTGAATAGCGGAATTGACGGCCAGTTTTTTTACTGTACTTAATTGCTGAAAGTTCGAAGCGTGTTCAGTAGCATTTCGCGGGCTCAAACCTTAGACATTCTGTCTGCAGCTTCTCCCTCTCACACACATACACAACATAAAGTGATGAAATCAGTACGGACATAACTAACACTTATTATTTTTTCATCTTGAAATTTCGACGTTGAGGTTATATATATAAAAATTCATCTGTTGAAGGCTTCGGTACTGGGGTCGAAAGCTTGTGAAAAACTTACGGAAACCGTGGGAAAAAGTTCACTGGCATATCTATATAATGTTGAAAGTTGAGTTGGGACGCAGAGTAATAGTATTATAAAAGTGATAAAATATTTATTTATAAAATGAAAACGCAAAGAACTAGTGGTAAAATTATATATATATATAGCTTATTCTTATCGATGTTTCAACTCTAACTTCTTTATCTCGAAACAAAAAACCGTTGTTTCAACTTTACAAAGTGTTCTATACAACAATACCATGTTGAATACGTCCACACTAACCTGACGTTAAGAATACCAACTATGAAAACAAGATACAGAGTTAACAAAAATAAATAAATGAAAGAAAGAATTGTATAAAATCTGTAAGACAATAATCCACTTATAATACTGTTACGTCTCCGTTTGTTAATTGATTTTCCGTAACTTCGTTCCGACGAAACTTAAGCGACACAAGTCTTTACTTAATAAAATTGGTTTATTCTTTCTGAATATAATTTTATAGAC
>NW_013667010.1:59543-60411 GCF_000517525.1 Limulus polyphemus | reverse complement strand
TAAAGACTTGTGTAACTTTATGATACATTTATTGTCAACAATCGCGCTAAAACAAACGCTATATCAACGAACGTCAATAATACTTCTGACCGCAGATCAATTACACACTATCTACCCAGACATTACATTCCCCTCTTTTATATACCAGCCTACCCTATATCTAGTAAGAACTAGAACATTCGCCAAAATACATGATAGTTCTAGAAACGTTGCGTCACAGTAGTCATGTGACTCGATGACGCAACAATACTTTACCATCTTGCGGTCTCTCCACAGATTGACAAAATAATCATGAACAATGTTCAGGTTTTACAAAACGATTCATTAACAAAACGTATTTTACTGACATACGAGTTGTTTGCCTTTATCCATAACTCTTGCCTCCATGATGTCCTTGTGCGTTCTAAATTTTCAGATATTAAATAAGGTCTCATTACTCATGGATGTTATCTTTGCGGCCGTTTACATTATGTAACTTGCAGAGTTACCAATACTCACTCATTGAACGTGAGACTTAACCATTTAGGCCTGTTCTCATGTGCACTTACATTAGTAAAAATCCACATGTTTTGGTCTACTTAGCAGGTTTCTATAACGACTAGTGATCGTTGGACTAACTAAACCCATATCATATGCAACATGACAGCACAGTAAGGAAATATCTTCACTGATATGGTACATTTGTACACTGCATGCTTCACGAAACGATAGAGGATTAAGCAGTGTAAATTATGGTAAACAATCTGAGGTGCCCATCTTTTATCCAGGTTATGACCTTTAAAAATATGGGGGTGGATGCAATGATAAATAATACAAAAATTCTAACTTTCATACAATTTATTTATAACATAACGTAATTGTTTACGTC
>NW_013667010.1:57372-59312 GCF_000517525.1 Limulus polyphemus | reverse complement strand
AATATATCAAACCACCCCCCCCCCACCCCCCCAATCTAGAAAATGCAAGAGCACCCCCGAAGGAACGGGATAGTTCTAGAAAGCAGGTGGCGTGACACTAGTCACGTGACCTCGCTGACGCAACAGTATTATTACAGTATTCATTATTACCTCACCAAACGTTTTGTATAAACTTTAAGAACTCAAATCGTATATACTTAAAACATGGTATACACTGTGCTGTGGTTAGGGTGACTTTGTAGGAAAAAGTAGCGGCAAGAATAGTAGCGGAATGGGTGCTTTCTGTTACCCGTTTTCAACACCCAGCTATTAATGTCTTTCCACAGTGTTTCACGTGATTAATTAACTGACTGTCTTTGGCCGTGGAAGTGTCTTACGGGCCCAAGTTGATAGGTCGCGGGTCAAAGTAGGAAGTAGGTATGAGTCAAGAAACGGCTCTTCATATCAATGTTATGGTGGCTGTTGGAGTAGAAACTTCAGCTGAGTTTATGTATTATTGCAATAATGGCGGCATTTTCTATATTCCATTCCTCCAATAAAGAGTGCTAGCACACTCTCTGAGATATATAAGATGTTTGTGTGCCATCCCACATACTGTGTGTATGTTGTTTTAAAGAAAAATTAATATTTTTTTTTGTTTCTGGTGTAAGGACGTAACCATCTATGAATGCAATTAACGTTAATTTACATCAAAGATAATAAATGTTCAATAACAGCAAAAGTGCGGGTGGAGGGGTTGTGAACCCAAAGGTTAACATGACCCTTGTGCCAAACTATCATCCCACAAAGTTTGTTTGAGATTCTTCCAGCTACGTAAGAGTAGTTAGATAACGAACAAACAGACACACAAAGTTTTGTGCTTTATATATATATATAGATGTACAATAAAGTGATTTGCTATCAGCTCTAAGAAACTCGAAATGTAAAAAAAAGCTTACTGTTCTCGGGCATACATATTTCATTCTACGTGTAACCTCTACTAACTCACAAATTTGAGCCTTCCAAAGTTCCCCGGTGAGGCAGCGGCAAGTTTGCGGATTTACAACGCTAAACTCAGGGTTCGATTCCTTTTTGTGGACACATTATATAGAGCTTGATGTGGCTTTGCTATAACGCAACGCAAACTGTTTTCCAAAACATCAAGTTTGAAGGTTTTTTTCTCTCTATATATACATATCCCGTAGATGCAACATATATAAGTTAAACAACATAGAATCCTCAATAGCCACGGCATTTGAAATTCTTTTAGGCAGAATTAGAGAAATTAATCTATGAGACCCTTTTATTAGCTATATATTTGTGCATCAGCAATACCAAGCGTGGGGTGCGCGTATACCAGATTCGAATTTATTACTCATCAAGATATCTACCGGCCTACCCTCAAATTGAAATTATTTTAGGCAGGATTAGAGTAAATGAATCTATGAGACCTTGGGCGTAGTCAAACACATCAATCGGAAGGGTTTGGCCTCCTGAGCCCAAAAACTGTAATTTGATCTCAAATCGGTCAGGAGCTATGAGCTAAAAGTTTGTACTTGAAAAACTCAGAACCATTGTATGAGCCGCTATGCCGCGGCTAAAAAATATGTGGTTATTACCATAAAAGTATCCTTATTATTTTGGCGCAAACTAACAAGAAAAGTCAAAATACTGATATAGCTAACATTAAATATATTTTTTATCTAATGTTGATATTTTGAAAGTGACGCTTACAAACAATTTAACCAACTCTGTATCCATTAGCTCTTAATTACTGAAAACAAAATATCGCTGTTTGATATTGTTGCGTCAGCAGTCACATGACCGCCGTGACGCAACGTTTCTAGAACTATCATGTACTTTGTCGAATGCTCTAGTTCTTACTAGTAGGGTAGGCTGATATATATAAGAGGGGAAAACGTGACGCGGTAAGGTATTGTTTAGGTAGATAGTGAGTAATT
>NW_013667010.1:52816-57039 GCF_000517525.1 Limulus polyphemus | reverse complement strand
GGTTTTAATAAGATATTAGATTTTAGATCCTTAAATATTATCTATATAAGGGTATCTCAAATGTAAAGTGACTAGTACCGAAAAGCGATATTATTTTTGTCTGGCAGTTGATTTTTCTGTACAGACGATCCTATTTCCATTACATCAATTGATAAAATTGGATTCTTAGTTTCATAAAAAAGAACGTAAGTCGGAAGGTGTCTAGAAAGTACGAAATTCATCCTATATTTGTGATGCTTTTTGTTGAAATAGAAAACACAAAAACGTTTGAAAAACGACCCAAAAGCTAAAAAAATAATTATTTTATTTATTCTAGTTGCTTGCTAGAACTTGGTTTTATAGGTCATTATTCAGAGAAATAATCGAGTGAAAAATTTACATTTGCTCACATTGGAAACTTGTTAAATGACATCATATATAAATTGTGTTTATTAATACAAATAGCCTTTATTTACACGTGAACTATGTACCGATATTTTGGCACTGTCAATTTTATGTCCTGAGGACAATAAGCAGTTTTTGTGAAAATTATTTTTCTAAAGATGTTTTATATAATAATAATAACGGTGAATACATATGACGATTGCCAACAATTTATCCAAGGATAAGATAGCCCACACTTATTTTCCTGTCCTAAACACAGTTTAATGCGATTTACGTTATCGGCTTGATGCTAATATCGTGCTGTATAATACATAGCATGACCGAGGCTATACAGCTTTTGTATGCAGAGTTCTTGAATTAAAAACAGCTTACCTGATGCCATTGTTTCCCCTTTCTCTGGCTCACACAATGATAACGAGGCAGAAGAACGTGTTCTTTCTTTGATACAAAATCTTAATAATAGCACAGTTAAAATGTACATAAGGTATGGAACACTAACAAAGACTTCCTTCATAACGTCACTCTTCGATATAATTACGCGACATATAAGACTTTCGATTTGCCAATTCCAAGTAGTTGACGATTTGCCACTAAGAGGCCCGAAAACTAAAACACTGGTATTTAGTACCCCTTCTTCATAAGCCCAGGTCAAATGTGCCGTCTTTACAGTTGCTGTGCAAACTGCAACAGATGCTACACAGGTGTTGAGTACTATCTTTGTTGTTTTTAGCCGAACGCCTTTTAAATTCGATGCAAGCTGTCCTAAGGGCTCTGTCAAAAGATCTAAGCTTATTCCAAGGTACAAACAAGATAGAAGGGTTACACCGATCAGTTGCACTGTGCACAAATCAGTGGATGTTGTGAACAGTGGAATCCATCGATCCGTTAGAATGAATACGGTCAGTACTGAAGATTCGCAAAACCATAACAACAGGTATAGAATGTTTCCAATGTAGAACAAACTATTTCTTAATTCTGTTGTCCATTTTCTCAAGGATGACTTGCGCAGATTACAAAGTAACCTTCGTGTGTTAATTTGTAGCAACCACAAGAACACAAAAACCCGGAAAAACGTTGTGGCAGCTAAAATTATTTCTGGAAACATTGTCCTTAAATGGGTTTATATGCGCGTATTTGATTTCTATTCCAATTTCTGTTCAGTATATCGCTCAAATATTAAAAGTTTTAGAAATCGAAATCACTTTTATGGATATTACGATGTATTCATATGTTCAATACAAACGTACTATTGAAGTTTTCATACAGAATGGTCCAACAGAGAACACTTTTCTTTATGACAGTGGCCACTTCGTTATACTCGATTTGCGAAAGCTAACATATCACTAACGTGGAAATGCTCTAACTAGGTCACACGTTGAAACTCTCGCAGCCCTAAAGATGTGAACAGGTTCGAAGAAGTATAAAGTAGGCCAGTCAGTTCATTCAAACTGGTTGTCTAGGAAGTTCACGTGATGTCTTATTTCTGTCAAACTATTCATACGCCTGAAAACCGGGTGTATAAAGCAACACGTGCGGGAATAGCTTTCGTTTAGTTATCGTGTAAAAGCCTGTTAAACAAAATTTTCCCATTTAATGCCATAGAAAAAAATCATTTCTGTATTGCCTAAAAACTCCCCTCGGTGATAACTATTCTTTTTTGTAATTAATTACGCATTTCAAAATAAAATCTAGAAGAGAGGAAGGGTAGCGTGTGCTTTATTAGCACTTATTGTCTTTCTATAGATAATAGCACACATTATTTCACATACAGTTTTACACGTCTACAACACACATCCTGTATTTATAAATATTGTAAAACGAACCCGTGTTAGATAACAGTAATTTACACACAGTTTCACACTTTTACGGCTCACGTCATAGATTTGAAAATATTATAAAACGAACTGGTGTGAGATAACAACTCACAGCATTTCACACACAGTTTCACACTTTTACCACTCACGTCGTAGATTTATAAGTACTAGAAACTGAGCTCGAGATCGTTTTTAAAGGTGGAAAATACATAAGCCAGTTATTAATATTTTTACACTGTTGTTTGTTTGTTATTAAACACAAAGCTACACAATGGTCTATCTGTGTTCTGCCTACAACGGGTATCGAAACCCGGATGCTAGCGTTTTAATTCCGCAGACATACTGCTGTGCCACTGGGGGGCTAACACTGTTGAAGGATACACGTTGCAGTCTTTACTGGCGATGACCTTTAGCTTACAATTACCAATAGTATTCAGTAAATAATACAGAACTTTGAAAGATTATATACTTAGTTACCGTCAATCAAGATTACCCTTTCAGGGTGATAGAGCAGTATTTAACGAAATTTACCATAACGCTAGCTGTTTGTTTTTGTCTTTTAATGGTGACTAAGCGTTCTGCAGCCATCGTGGTTTTCAGGTAAAGTGACATCCGATAGATAAGCATAAAACTATTCGCAACATGCAGATTCGGGAGAGAAGTTGGTATCTGTTACGTCTCGACATATCTCGAACAACGTGCTCTACCAAAGTTAAGCCCATAGTCTACTTCCCAAACAAATGCACGTGGCTCTAACAATTTGTCACGCGCGGGGTGAAGAAGAACAAAAGTTTCTGAGCATCCCGGGTTGTCTTTCAGGCCCCCAAAAATTCTTTGAGGCTTGACAAATATCAAACCTAAATTATTGCCACGACGTTGTTGTTGATTCGAGAAATGTACTTCATATGTTACTTACGGACCGTAAAAGAAAGAACACAAGTGAACAAATATATAAAATATTTATTTACAATTATTGCACAAGCCTTAACGTTCTAATGATAAAAGATATATTGTACATTGGTTATGGTAGGGTGAAATTCATGACTATTAACTATTTTGGTTATTACAATCCTTGGTATACAGGGTTAGAATAACGCATGCGCAGCTATCATAGTCAAACTAAATGTTCTGACCCATGGCAACAGTCACCCGTCGGCGAGTTTGGCCATTTTATATACATACGAGTTCTTCCACCATTTCCTGGTTATCACGATGATTGAGTCCAAGGTCAAATGGAGAAGGGGAAGGGGATTAAACTGCAATAAGGTACTTTAAACCGGTCACTGAAATTAAACCAACTATATTACAAGCAGTAACCAAAGCTCTTAACTTGGAGGTTTTGTAACCTGTTTGTGAACAAATTCCAAGCTGTTAAACATAATGTGAATAAATAAGTAAAATGACTTCACAGATAAATTCAGAATTATATTCATGTAGTACACACAATATTTATGTTATAACACTACAACTAAATGTAGTTATCACAAAGTTCGTTGTTCAGAAACAATATTGATGTAAAACATTCGCAATACGAAAACTGTTCAACCAAGAATATTTATAAATCAAATTACTCGAAACTATAAATACATTATTATTTTTCCATTTAGAATGAACAAGTACTATAAATACATTGTTTTCTTTCATTTCGAATGAACAAGTACTATAAATACATTGTTTCTTTCATTTCGTATGAACAAGTACTATGATTACATTGTCGTCTTTCATTTAGAATGAACAAGTACTATAAATACATTGTTTTCTTTCATTTCGAATGAACAAGTACTATAAATACATTGTTTTCTTTGATTTCGAATGAACAAGTACTATGATTACATTGTTTTCTTTCATTTCGAATGAACAAGTACTATAAATACATCGTTTTCTTTGATTTCGAATGAACAAGTACTATAAATACATCGTTTTCTTTGATTTCGTATGAACAAGTACTATAAATACATTGTTTTCTTTGATTTCGAATGAACAAGTACTATAAATACATTGTTTTCTTTGATTTCGAATGAACAA
>NW_013667010.1:48027-51866 GCF_000517525.1 Limulus polyphemus | reverse complement strand
AAATTTTTTTTATTCGCTAAATGTAAATGTATAGGCTAAATCCCTATAAGGGGTTAATTATGAAAAAAATTGCCGCTAGTTGTAAATAAACTAAACTGGCAACCCTACTGTGCAGACTGTCAACTGCCTGAGCCATGGAACAAAAGTTGCCCACTAGCTGCAAATCTCCAGTGCTGTTGACATTGTAATTCCGGCCGGATTTACCTACCTATTTGTGCAGTTTATCATTTTGGGAAACCTTTGTCTCATGTTGCTTTTCATTTATTTTATTTCTTGAACAGTGCCAGAACTCCAACTATAAAATTGATTGATTTCAACTATAAAATGGATAAATGGCTGAAAACTTGTAACAAGTCTAGTGAAGGCAGCGTTGTTTCTGGAAGTTCTGATGAAGTAGGCCTAAGTGGGAAAGATGAGGAAAGTATGGCGAGTTCGTCGATATCATTGTCATGTGACAAAGCGCCAAGAACGCATGATAAAAGTGTCATAAAAAGAAAATATGACGATAGCTTTATAAACTATGGTTTTACATGGACTGGTGATAAGGAAGAACCACGCGGACTTTGTGTTGAATTTGGAAATGTGTTGAAGTCTCTTTCCTGCAAAACTCAAACGACATTTAGAAACCAATTATTCTCACTTGAAAAATAAAAGCAGTGAATATTTTAAAAGGAAGTGCTTAGAAATAGACGAAAGAAAAACTAAGTTTCATTCATTTATTTCTAAAGACAACAAAAGCTACCGTGTAGCTAAAGAATGTGAATCCCACACCATAGCTGAAAATTTAATCAAGTGTTGTGTCAAAAATTTGTGGAATGCATGATTGATGAAAAATACCTTCAAAACATTAATTGTGTGCCTCTTTCAAATAATACGGTTTCTAGGCGTATTGAAGACATGTCAGCGTTTTGCGAAAATGAATCAATAAGGCGAGTAAAGCTGAGTCCAACTTTTTATCTCCAAATGGATAAATCCACTGATGTTACAGGCTTGGCCATTTTACTAGTATTCGTTCGTTATACGCATGAATCTCGTACTGACGAAGATATTTTACTGTGCAAGCCTTTAGCTATGAACACAACAGGGGAAGAAATATTTAAGTTGGTTGATTTTTTTATGAAACACTATAGAATTTCATGGAAACAATGTTCAAGCATATGTACTGATGGAGCTGCTACTATGATAGGAAACATTTCGGGAGCTGTAGCACGCATGAAGAAAGAAAACCCGGAAAGTGAAAGTATCCATTGCTTACTGCATCGGCATGCACTTGCCATGAAGCGAATGTCCTTAAATTTTAAAGAAGTAATTAGTGATGTAACTAAAATAATTAATTTCATAAAATCAAGACCACTTAATTCAAGAATTTTTTCTTCATTGTGTAACGATATGGGAATCATCCATACAACTTTATTACTGCATACAGAGGTTCGTTGGTTGTCTTGAGGCAGAGTTTTAGCTAGATTCTTCGAGTTGCGTGAGGAGATTACGTTTTTTTGCCCCAACATCCATATGAGCTTTCTTACAAATTAAGTGATACGTGTTGGTTGCAGGGATTGGCTTACCTTTCACATATATTCTCATATCTGAATGAAATAAACGTTGCATTGCAGGGCAAAAATGTAACATATTTCAAAGGTCAGAGTAGGATTAATACACTTCAGTGCATGCTAAAACTTTGGAGTGAGTGTGTTTAGGGGGAAAATTATGATTGCTTTGATAATCTTTGTGAATTTTTACTTGATAATGGAATTTCCCTGGATAAAGACGTAAAAGATTCTGTCGTGCAACATTGATATGAGAACAACCAATGTTGAATACTTTCCTTTACATGTCGAGAAGTTCCTTTGGATTCAAAATCCCTTCACTGATTCTGTGAACACAGATGAATTGTCTTTGAAAGAAAAAGAGCAACTTATAGAAATTCCCACCGACTCTACATTATTAACTTTTTTCAAGTAGAGGAAATTGCTGATTTTTGGATTAAGATATATACGGAATACAGAAAAATCATGATCAAGGCACTGAAGTTTTTGATGCGTTTCCCAACAACATACCTTTGTGAAAAATCGTTTTCGTTATATGCTGTTACCAAAACCAAATTTAGAAATAGATTGAACATAGAAAATGACCTTCGTTTACAGATAGCATCAATAACTCCTGATATTGAAAAAATTTGCAGTACGAAGCAACCTCAAGTGAGCCACTAAATTGTGCCAAAAATATTTCTTTTTTGTCTTTTATTTGAAATTATCCAATAAAGGTAATTGTTTTTATGCATTTCTTTTCCCAATCCATGAGGTTTGTTTAAAATTTTACAGATGATATTGCTCCGTAAATAATGTTTTCCGTTAAAAGTGCTCCGAAAGAGCAAAAAAGGTTGGAAAACCCTGAACTAGACTATTAGGTGACAAAAACAAAGTCACGTAAGATCACGAGCTCGCTGAGGAAGTTTGTACAGGCAAACACCTGCCAAAATGTACCACAAAACGTCTTAACCTGAGTGCTCAGTAAGCAGAGATTACAATTTTTTTCATCTTATTTGTCAGAAACCTCAGTTATCATTAATGGTTAAACCCAACTGCAACTTCCCAGGATTTTCATCTGACAGTCTCGGTTGTCCTAGCAGTATATCTAGCAAGTTTTGTACACTCTACTACACATAAATTCCAATGCACCCTACTAGATAGAACGGGCTATTTATTATTACAAAATATTTGACCAATGTTTCCTACTAAATATCACTTGGTAGCTTGGAAAGTATATGGTCACAATTCCCTTTCAGTTATCTATTTTTCAACCAACTAGCTCCCAGTGGCACAGCGGTTTGTTTGCGGACTTACAACGCTAGAAACCGGGTTTTGATACACGTGGTGGGCAGAGCACAGATAGCCCATTGTGTAGCTTTGTGCTTAACTTCAAACAAACATACTTGAATCCTAGTAGCCCTAGGGCATTAAAGTTGCTTCTGGGCTTATCCTAGCTGTTGACCGATCCATTAGCAGCAATATTAATACAACTCTGAATACCTGCAATGACAAACATGTCTCAAGGCATACATTTAGAAGATGGGCAAAAGGGAGAAGAGAAAGTAAATAAAAGAGAGAGGATGAGTAGGAAATGTGTTTGTATAATATCTTGGAATGCCTGTAGTCAAGAAATGAGAACAGGAAGCATTGAAAAACTATTGGACAAGAACAATGTCATAATAGTGCAAGAACTGATAGAAACTATCATATGACAGAGACATCACAATATTTTTTAACCATCAACAAAACGATCTTCTTATCCTTGTAGATGTTAACACTAAACGTTGCCAAGTACCTGTTCAATGAAACACGATGGGAGCAGTGAATGGCAATCAGCCTGAAGACTTCTGACATAGGACAACAAACAAAATTGATTGTAATTTTTTTATTTTAAACGTTCCACCCTAAACTGAAAGTATAGATTCGATCGCAACCGGGGGTGCTCAGAAATATATTTCTCTTCACCCCCGCACTTGACTAGATCTTGTATGAAATTGCTGCGTGCAAAAAATATTGATACTAGCTTAAATAACCAGTTTAGGTCAGGCAAACAAAAACCAAAATCAACCGAAGGCAGCTCGCTGCTGGGGAGTAGCACAAAGTCAACGGGTGGGGATCTATAGATCATATACCCAGAAATTTGTTGTGGGAGGTAAACGGGAGTACCCCGAGAAAAACCCACTTTCACTACCTGGACGCCGAATATTCTATCCGGGTAATGCCTGAGATGTAAGTCTGAAACAAGAAACATAAATGAATAATACACTACATTGTTAATGATTACAGATATAATATGGAGACTAGTGGGTC